>NW_017673894.1:0-55497 GCF_001879085.1 Nicotiana attenuata | reverse complement strand
ACACTCTTTTACGTTGTGCATTTTACAAGCCCTGCTTACGCGCGCTTTATCAGGAAAAAGCATGCCCTTTGCCAGCACCGCTGGTCTAGACTCATCCCACATTGCTGTCTGAATTTCATCAAAATCCCTTGTGAGAGCTTCCACATCCGGCATGCTTGGCAAGTTATCAAGGTAAGGAATCTCCCTTGAATGAAACGGCACTTGGGACTCGTACACTCTTCGTCTAGGGGGGGTGGGGGGTGGAGCATACTCTTTCGTCAAATCAGGTCCTTCCTTCTCATCCTCCTCATCACCATCCTCACGAGGAAAGGGTGTCTCGTCTCTAGATTCGTCAGCGTTGTTGTCGTAATCACTGTTCTCTTCCTCACTCTGTGCATCTGCCAGATCCCAATTTAATACGTCGTCTTCGGGCAATTGAGTGAGTACATATAGTTCAACTTGCTCATTTTCACTGCACAATCAACAAAATTATAAGCTACTGAAATTAATAAACACTTTCCATATACCTGTATCACTTCAGTTACAAGTCGTAATGTGATGAAATTCCATGATGGACATTTTAATTTAGGTGATGACTCCAGGATGGACCACCATGATCCAACACACCAAAACTATGCTTGGGTTCATAATTTGTAAAATTCATATCCGGCCGGTACCCCCTGTTAAATATATGAGCGTTAATACAAATTCAATACAACAAATATGTACATCGTAACACAAAGGAAAATTGAAGTTTATCACTCGTCTTGTGAATTATGTAAAGCAGGCGGTGATAAGTTTAAATCAAGGAAAACTCTTTCATCCGGAACCTGTCCGGCAAAAACTGCTCCAGAATAACCACCCGATGACTGGGGGTTATCCGAAACCTGTCCGACAACCTCATTGTTGGGAACGTCTTCGACCTTGACGTACATATCCAACATTTTGATTACAAGAAATTCCCGGTATTCATCTGGAGTCCTTTGAAAATCCCTCAAAGTTTCATCATCGTTGATGTTTAACTCCGAGTAAAAAGCAACCCCTTGCGGAGTGATGGAATACGGATATCTTCCCGTTACTTTAAGTATCACTGAACGTTTCCTCACACTCATTTTTTTGAATAACAATGATATCAATTTTTCGTACTCCATTGTAAGTGGTAATTTAACATGACCCTGTGGAGATAAACTGCACCTCACAGAGTTATTCTCCATCACAACCTCACCCCCCCTCCCTCAATATAATGAAACTCTTATTCTATGCTCTTCAGACATTATGAAAAAATGCTTGAGAATTTAACAAGAAGAAAAGTTTAAACGGCAGTTAGAATTTTTTTTGAATGGATTTTCCTAAAATCCTAAGCCCTTTATATAGGAAATGGCTAGCCCGAAGGGGCTGAAATTTTTGATGTATAGAGCTCTTTTAATGTGCGCTGATCACGCCCAACTCCAGTCCTAAAAAGGATAAGCGGTCGCTGTAAATATAATCCGGTCTAAAAGTCCGGAGTCGAATCTCACAGAGAACTAAGGCTTAGCTGTATCTGTTTAATATCACCAAGAAGACAAGATTGAAAATAAATAAACAGCTGAAAACTAACTATGCTTGAATTGTAAACAATTAGAATAAAGGTGTTGATTTCCCTGGTTGTATGTTTCTTATTGCGTTGACTTAGTTGACCCTATCAATCATGAACTCTCCAGCTATCATAAATCTCTCTCAAGCAATTATGATAATTTACTAGACGCACTCTTTCAAGCTACGCTAGCTAGATTCGCATTACTGTTCACTTAGATCGCACCCGAGGTATCGTTATCTCTAATCCAACCTCTAAACCCTCGGTTATGACTCTCGCCTATACTTCAGGAGGGATGTTGTTCAAACAACTACCTAAATATTCACTCTCTCTCAAGCAGATACATAATAAATAGGAACGGCTAATTGAGGATCCTTTCAATTAACCACAATCAAAACATAGCTGAACAAATAGAGATTAAACTAATTCAAATCTATATTACTTATAACAACCAATTCATCCCCAACGGGTTTCACCAAAACCTTAGATTAGAAAAGTTAGCTACTCATGAAAATAACAAAAATCACAAAAGGATTCATATTCAAAGGTAAAAGAACAAGGAAAAAGATTAAAGATTAATGCCCAATGATCCTCCTTGCCTCTTGCCCTTCCTTCTGATGTTTTTCACTTCCAAAAATCATTCTTTTTTCGCTCTTGGCCAGCCTCTCTCGTTTAATATAGAGTTTAGGGCTTCAAATCCCGTGTTTTACACTTTAGTCCCTGAAATTTACGCGTCCTGCCGCGGTCCCACCGTGGTTACGCCAGTACCGCGGCCAGAATGGTCCTCTGAATCTTTGGTAATGTTCTACCGCGGTCCTACCGCGGTCATACCGCGGTCCTACCGTAACCACGATTTTTCACCCTGTTCCGTTTGGAATTTCAACAAATGTAAAACACGGATGTTGTAGCACTTTGAGTTAGCTTTCCAACCATATATTGTGGAGCCCAAATGGAGTTCTGAGAGAAAAGTTATGTCTATTTTACTAGACAGTGCGCAATATGCCTCATCGAGTCTTCGTTTGTTCTCAACTATCAAATTTGACCCCCGAACACGATCCCGGGTTAATTCCTTGAGCTTTTACTCAGACTTCAAAGCTTCAAATCACTTAAATTCATTCCATAACATCTATATAGCTCGGAATCACTTCTACAAGGCATAAAACACACAATTAGTGCAAAACACTAGCGATTAAAGCGCAAACTCAACTAAAGTGCAGTAAATTAGAGTGTAATAACCGACTAAAATACGTAACTATAGCCTATCATCAACACCCCACACTTAAACCATTGCTCGTCCTCGAGCAATCAAACTATACTTTTTTTATAGACACGACCTTTTCAAACAATTCTCCTAACTCATCACACCAAGAGTATTTAAAATAGACTAAGCACAAAAGAGTAACATCTTCACCTCAAGATTTGACTCACAAGTACCACATGTTACTTGTTCAAAACAGTGCACCATTCTTCTGATTTCATTAGTTCCACTCAAAAGCCAAACCAACCACCCCACACTTTAACTTTTACATAAATCATCACAATTCAAGTGCTTATGAGAGGTTAAAAGGTTCAAATAGATAGTCCATTCAAACAAATGGGTAAGGCTTGTAATGTGGTTGCCAAAGAAACAGAATTACCGGCTCAAAGGGGTTAACTACGATAAATAACAATTAGGCGGGTTAAATATACATATCTGGCTCAACAAGAAAACGCCTATATCACTTCCAAGACTAAACAACACTATTATTTCGCTTTGCAAACACACGGGGCAAGTTCTAGGCATCAAATGCAATGCACAAAATATAACAAATACTTACACACACATGGCACATAACTCACTCAGGATTGGTTTCATCAAGACACTCTAGTCAAAACAGTTAAGCAAATTTAAAATCATACAATTTAAGGTACTTATGCAAGAGTCAAAAACTGAGCCTAAGCGTCACAGCCAAAGTAATCACTATTCTCAAGGCATAACCAAGTCAAGAGATATTGCTTGAATTCAAAACACAACACAATGGCTCATATTCCTAAAGAAAAACTAACTACACCCGGTTCAAATAAAACCCTTGGAAAAGAACCGTGGCCCAAAAAAAACCGATCGGAAATTATTACACTACCTACAAAGAAAATCTTTTTGTTTTTTTTTCATTAGACTTAAATCCCTAAAGAAAATTGTCTAATAGATCCATCGTCGGGAAAAGTCCAATCTTTTAAAAAAATTACTATTTAATTAAACTAATACAGCTAAAGTAGCATGAAAAATCACCCAGACAATCTCATCACCCCACACTTAAAATTGTGCATTGTCCCCAATGCACAGCATAACCATAAGAGGGTAAGAGAAACTCCCTGGTAGGCCAAAGGCCGAAGCACTAGCAGTTCATGGGGTACTCAGACTTCTCCCAGGCTTGGTCCTTCGTGCGGGTACCTCACACTTAGTTCCAACCATTTGATTTGCTGTTGCATCCTTCCAATACCTTTGCTTTCCATGCTCCTAAAAAAATAAGAAAAATTGACACTACAAAAATAATACAATTAAAAGAAAATAAAAAAATAAAAGAAAGCAATAAAGCTGGGTTGCCTCCCAACAAGAGCTTGATTTAACGTCGCGGCACGACGCGAATCACTTTTTTGCCTCCAACTCGAGCTTATGAATTGAACCCCAAGTTTTGCTTCAAGCTTATGATTATGCTCTTGGGGTGGTACAAATTCTTGCGAGCCAAAAATTAGATAAAATCTTATGCACTTGTTGGCTCTCGACCGAGGAGTGTCACCTTGCCTAGACGGCCTTGAGAAATCCAAAATATAAGGCTCATCTACCTCTTCCTTGGACTCCTTTTTATGCTCATAAGGGTGAATTTCTATTTCACCATCTGATAGAAGTGTTTGGAATGAGGCCCAACGCGCTCAAATACATGAACTTCAAGATTTTTAGCCTCCTCAACACCAATCACACTAGAGTCAACTAAATTTGTATCTTCAACGTCCTTGGTTGACTCTAGTATTACTTCTTCAACATTGACATCCTCAAATTCTAGTTGGCTAGGTTGTTGATGTTCTACTCTGACCTCCCCAATTAACACCTCAAATTCATGCTCTTCTTGGCTACTATCCTCAATATTGGCTTGTTGAGCATTAAAAGCTCCAACCACTTGACTCAATTGAGCCTCCAACTTGCGAATAGTTGCCTCTTGCCTTTCTATGTGCAATTATTTCTCATTGTTTTGTTCCAGAAGACACTTTAGCATATCCTTGATCTCCTTCAGGTCCGCATTCCCAGGTTCTTTGTTCCTATTAACTTCACAAGAAAAGGTAGAACCATCATAGTAAGGGGTTGGGGGAAAATAAGAAATATAAGCACAACCAAGAAGGTGACCATTTTTACCACCACACACATCACACACATTCCACAATTAAGATTGAGTTGGTGCACATAACTCGCTCTTAGGAACGTTTTGAAAATTTTGACACGGGTGGTTTCCTTCACAATATGTATGGAGATCAATAGTAGACTTATCTACACCTAAATTCTCATAATTCCAAGATGCCATGTTTCTCAAATCAACAGTTATAAAAAAAATACAAAAAAAAAAACAAACTAAAAGTTCAAACTTGAACCCTAGCAATATATACAGCTACAACTACACCGTTAGTTCCCCGGCCACGGCGCCAAAATTTGATCACGCCCAACTCTAGTCCTAAAAAGGATAAGCGGTCGCTGCAAATATAATCCGGTCTAAAAGTCCGGAGTCGAATCCCACAGAGAACTAAGGCTTAGCTATATCTGTTTAATATCACTAAGAAGACAAGTTTGAACAATTTCCTAAATTATAAAGATTGAGATTTATATTTCTAACTAATTAACTAGCAAATACTATAAAGCGGTAAAATTATCAACTAACGAGACAAAGGGTTGGAGACTAAATTAAGGAGGTCTAGAGTTATGATTTTCCCAATTGTTGATTTCATTATTTGTATGTTTCTTATAGCTTTGACTTAGTTGCCTCTATCAATCATGAACTCTCCAGGTATCATAAATCTCTCTCAAGCAATTATGATAATTTACTAGACGCACGCTCTCAAGCTACGCTAGCTAGATTCACATTACACTTCACTTAGATTGCACCCGAGGTATCGTTATCTCTAATCCAACCTCTAAACCCTCGGTTATGACTCTCGCCTATACTCCGGGAGTGATGTTGTTGACACAACTACCTAAATATGCACTCTCTCTCAAGCAGATACATAATAAATAGGAACGGCTAATTGAGGATCCTTTCAATTAACCACAATCAAAACGTAGTTGAACAAATAGAGATAAACGACCAATTCAAAACTATATTAATATAACAACCAAATCATCCCCAACGGGTTCCATCAAAATCCTAAAAAACGAATTAGCTATTCATAATAGTATGTAAAACTACAATACTAAAATCATAACCAACAATGAAAAAATAGGAAGAAGAAGGAAAAACTCGTTGAAGAATTCCGCGCCTTGCTCCTATTGTGTTCTTGACTCCTTAGGTCGAATCTCCGGTCTCCTTAGCCTCCTTAGGTCTCAATTATGTCAAAAGTATGTCCCCCCTCCTTCAAAATAGGTTTAGGACCCATTTTATACAAGTTGGAATAGTGTAGGGCCGAAATAACCTTGTCCCGGACGAAATAGGACTTCTTTTTGACGCCTGGAGCGGCGCGGCCGCGGCCAAAACGCGGTAGGACCGCGGCCAGACAAGCTCTCTGATTTTCTGTCGCGGTCAGTTCCGTAGTCGCGGTTTCAATCGCGTTTTTGACCCTGTTCCGTTTGGAATTTAGAAAAACGTAAAACATGAAAGTTGTAGCTCGTTGAGTTATCTTTCCAACAATATATTATGGAGTCCAAATGGAGTTCTGAGAAAAGAGTTATGTGCATTTTACTAGACAGTGCACAATATGTCTACTCGAGTCTTCGTTCGTACTTAATTATCAAATTTGACCCCCGAATACGATCCCGGCTTAATTCCTTGGGCTTTTACTCAGACTTCAAAGCTTCAAATCACTTAAATTCATTCCATAACATCTATATAGCTCGAAATCACTCCTACAAGGCATAAAACACACCGTTAGTGCAAAACACTAGCGATTAAAGCGCAAACTCAACTAAAGTGCAGTAAATTAGAGTGTAATAAGCGACTAAAATATGCAATTATAGCCTATCATCACCATACACATCACAAAATTCAGCAAACTTAGCATTTTCAAATTCAGTTCGATGATCAGACCTAATTGATGCAAGTTGGTTACCTAGTTGCTTCTGAGTTTTTATAACAAAAGAAGTAAACATGTCAAATTTTTCATCTTTAGATATTAAAAACAATGTCCAAGTAAACCTAGAGTAATCATCAACAAGCACCATCACATATTTTTTACCACCTCTGCTTAATGTTCTCATTGGACCACAGAGATCCATATGAACCAGTTCCATCGACCTGGTCGTGCTTACCATTTTCTTGCTTTTGAAAGAGGATCTTACCTGCTTCCCCTTAGCACAAGCCTCACAAACTTTGTCTTCCTTAAACTTGATGTTAGGCAGCCCTATCATGAGGTCCTTGGAGACTAGTTTGTTGAGTTGACTTAGACTTGCAAGTCCAAGTCTTTTGTGCCAAAGGAGGGGATCATTGTCCAACACACTTAAGCAAGTGAGTTCATTTTCCGAAAGAGTGGACAAATCTACATTGTATATATTGTTTACTCTTTTCCCTGCAAAACAATCTTGTCAATGATAAGATTTATCACAAAATATTTGGTAGAGGTGAATGCTATCAAGTTATCTCTGTCACACAATTGTGATACACTGATTAGGCTATATTTCAAGCCATCTATTAAGTAGACATTCTCAATGGAATGTGAGTTTGTCATACCTACCTTTCCAACACCAATGATCTCGCCTTTCTTACCATTTCCAAAGGAGACATTACCTCCTTTTAGGTCCTCAAGTGAAAGGGACTGGTTCTTGTTTCCAGTTATATGCTTTGAGCAGCCACTATCCATGTACCATATTTGGCTACTCCCCTTCACTTGAACCTACAAAAGGAAATCAGGGGTTAGTCTTAGGAACCCAAACTAGTTTGGGTTCCTTTCTATAGGCAAAAGGGTGAATTAAATTCTTTTTAGCCCATCCTGGTAGCCTACCTTTCCCTTGAACAAAAGTTTTGTTCTTTTGACTGGCCTTTTCTTTTGCATTACACTCACTTTTGTAGTGACCAGTCTTACCACAGTGTGTGCAGATTTTGTTCTCAGGAAGTGTGATGTACTTGCTTTTGGGATCCCACTTAGGTGCAGGGGTCCCATAGCCAAGTCCTCTCTTATTGCTACTATGGTGTTCTTGTTGCCATGATAGTGCATCAGAGGACTTATTCCACTTGCAAGTTCTGTCTAGTTCATGCTTAACCTTACTTAGATCTTCTTTTAGGACTCTTATCTGCTCATCCCTTTTGTACAGCTCATCCTTCAATTTTCCTAAATTTTCTTTTAAGGTGAGGTGTATGTGATCAGCTTTCTTTTTACCTGTTCCTAATTTCAATTTTAAATTTTCAGATCTAAGCTCTAACACAGTGGTGTCAAGTTCAAGAACCTGGTTCTTCAACTCAGTATTTTTACTATCACTTTCACGAGCCCTGAGTTCCAAATTTTTGCACTTTGCTTTCAAGATTACACATTCCTTAGACAGCTGTTCCTTTTCATTATTTATGACCTTAGACTCATCAATGAAATCTAGCAGTAACTCAGATAGCCTTTCTTTAGATAAAAATTTAACCTTGTCTTTGAGATGAATCACACTTACCTCTGGTTCATCATCTGATTCTCCAATGGCCATAAGTACTTGTTCATCTCCATCTTCATCTTCTGAATCCTCATCTGAGCTTTCTCCCCAGGCAGCAACCATAGCCTTCGTTGATCCTTTGTTCTTCTTGGGATGAACATGTACCTTCTTCCTATTTCTTTGTTCAACTCTTTCCTTCTTCCATTCAATTTCCCATTGAGGACAGTTTTTAATCATCTGGTCAGTCTTACCACATTTGTAACAGCCCTTGTTGGTCTGTTTTTTAGGGACCCTTGGTTTTTTGTAAGTTTCACCTGTTGAAGAACCCTTTCCTCTCATTAGATACTTCTTGAAGTCCCTCGTGATCATAGCCATTTCATCTTACTCTAGATCTGCACCTTCTGTGATTCTGAGAGCCAGGCTTCTTTCTTGCGAGCATCCATATTCATGGTTTGCCTTCTCAATTCATAGGCAGTGAGATTTCCAATTAACTCGTCCAACTTGAGAGTGGCAATGTTCTTTGATTCCTGAATAGCAGTGACTTTGCTTTCCCAAGTAACTGGCAAAACCCTTGTCAGAATTTTCTCAACCTTGTCTTCTTCAAGGATAATCCTTTCAAGAGACTTAAGTTTATTTGTTAGTGTTGTGAACCTTTTATACATCTCTTGGATGGTTTCTCCTTCCTTCATGGTGAAATTCTCATATTGAGAATACAGCAGTGTTCCTCTTGATCTCTTCACTTGAGGAGTTCCTTCATGAGCAACTTGTAAAGTGTTCCAAATTTCCTTAGCAGTAGTACAGCTTTGAATTCTATTGTACTCGTCTGGACCAAGTCCACACAAAAGCCATTTCTTGGCCTTAGCATTCTTTTCCCACTTCTTCAAGTCCTCACCAGTGTAGTCAGCCTAGTCTTTGGGCCATCCTTCAGTATTCTTCTTCATGGTAGCCAGGGGACCATTAGTAACAATGTCCCAGAGTTCATAGTCCTCTTCGATGATGTACTACTGGCCTAGCAGTGGATTGTCCTTCTCAGTTTCCAGGTGGTGCGCTCATCTTGATATATTCCTAAGGTGTTAGCCTCTTCAAGGATAACCTGCTCTGATACCAATTGATGTTTTATACTTCAATACTACACAAGAGGGGGGTGATTGGTGTGGTGCCCAATTTTTCGCTTAACCTGATTATAGAAGGACCTGGTTCTTCTATGTGTTCCAACTACTACTGTTGCGAAATAATAAGTACAGAAATTAACGAACACAAAGATTTTACATGAAAAACACCTGGCTCAAAAGGTAAAAAACCACGACCTACTTTCCAGTAGGATTTTCCCAAACTCTCCACTAAAATCACTGAGCCAAAAACTGCATTTACAAAAACTCTTTTGTAAACCTAGGATTAACTCTAATCCCGTTGTAGCACACAGCCTCAACTGTTGCGACAACTTCAAGTTAACTCTAACTTGAAAACTCTGAGTACCTAATACAATTGCTTCTAGAAAAAGCTGAAAGGTACAATATGAAAACACCTACTACAATTGAACTAGAATAAAAGACAGACACTTGGAACTGGTTCTTCTATCTGGTTCAAGTAGCTTCAGGTTTGCACGCTTGAATCACACACAAATTGCTTGCAAAATTGCTTTGCTATTTTGCTCTCAATTCACGTTTAACTTCTGCTTATGTGCATTACCTGTAAAAGAGAACAACACTGATATTTATGGAGTTAGTAAATAGAGATTGACTAGAATTCTCATGCTACTCTTCCTTGGTGGAAGAGTTCTAGTTGATCTCAACTTCTAACTCCATCCTTCTCTTAATCCGTGTTCTCTTTAAGTAAGGAGTCTTTCTCCTTATCCAATATGCAACCTTTTCGATCAAGATCAGGAGATATCACTTCTGGTAAGTTAGGTTTATCTCCTTCACGTGCATCTCACATGCTTGAGTTGACCGTATCTGTGCCTCACTAGGATGGACCTGGTCCATGTCTAAGTTCCTTTTTCAATCTTCAAAACTCTCCTTTACTTGGGCCAACAGGTACAAGCTCACACTTTTCAAATTTTAACATGCAAAAGAGTAGCATATTAGAAAGAATATGCAGCTTCTTTTGCATTACATGAAGATTAATGGTTGACTCTTTGTCTGTGGCTTACTGATCTATAAAATTTATCAGCATTCTTACTCAAATTTAATCTTTATTTACGTTAATATTAGTTATCTTGATAAATTCTAACTTAATTCTTCTTGTCAAGGTTTTCCTTCGAGGAAATTGATATGCGAAAAGCGATATGCTTTACACATCCGCTTCTAGGACGTCACGCCCACGCGTCTCCTGACTATAATTTTTAAGATTGGTTCTGCTTGCCGGTTGTATGAGTGAGCCTCCGGATGCCTCCAAGCAAGTGAAGGTTGTCGGGGCAATTGTCGCGCTTGAAAGAAACTAGAAAATGTCTACTGAAATAATTGTATATCTATTTAGTAAAACTTTCTCCTTTGTTTTCGCTTTTGATTCTTGAGGGAAAATACAAAGCAGAAAATAGTTGCTGGTAGTGCAATGTTCTTGCAATACACTATATGCTTGTCAATGGGATATGAAATTTTGTTCGTCTATGTTGTAAACAAATACATACATTTTCGCAGCACCTTTTTATTCTTTCGATAGGTTTATGCAGTACCACTTTGTCGGGTCCCTGCTCAGCACGGGCATGCTTCATCTAGTAATATATATTAAGCGACCATGATCATCTACCCTAATACATTAAGCGATCATTAAGGGTAACAACCAACAAATAAATTATAAATTATCCTTGGCAATGTCATGTGAGATTTGCTTTCATAAACTAATACTTTGATGTAAATTTACCAAAGCAAATGTTTGACCCCTTAGAGTCGTGTCATTTGACACGTTTGTAACTGTTACGACTCAAATCCTATTAGGTTGTAATGACACCTAGCCCAATGTTAGGTGAACCAACCAACATAAAACACAACGTAAATTAAGATCATTGAATAAATAATGAAATAAGAACGCAAAATTTAATATACAAATTACCCCAAGAATTGGTATAACAAGTCATGAGCAACTAAGAGTAGGAATATAATATTGATATGAGAAAATACATTATCTGGTTGAGTATACATAAACAGAAATACAATATCTTAGGCTACCATAAAAAAATAGAAGCTAATAGCTGGACTACTGATATGTCCTCAATGCTTGCTCTCGAACACTGCAACAACTCAGCTTCAAAATTTACACATAAGGTGCAAAAGTGTAATATGAGTACACTGATCCTCGTATTAAGAAAGTATCATTACTAACCTCAATAAAGTAGCGGCGATATTTTAGTCTAAAGCTCGTTTTACATAACCTGTATAGTTCAAGAGCATGTACAATAATATAAAACTAACCAAAAGAATAACTGATATAAATATTAAGGTGCATAGTCAAAGAAGAAAATAATACGCATACTTTTTCATGAATAATATCAAAAGCATATACAAATGCACCAAATTTGCATATATAGGAGACTAGTTACTTTAGCCTGTGCTGAGCCCGGGCCCAATTCCGAAAGTTAAAGCTTGCAAGAGTATTTGAAATCAAAAGAAATAATTATTTTACTTCTATTTTACTTTTAAAAATATATTCCTATAAGTTTTTGAAGTCCAACTGAACCTTAGCATGTTAATCTTGTTTGACCTATCAATTTTTTTTTTGTTTTGTTTTTCTAATTTTTATTTGAGGGAATTTAGCAAGTAAAATGTTAGATGTTCAACTTTTAATTTGGTAATTGGTTCTACTAATGAAAAAAATCTTATGCACGTTATAAAATGAGATATTTATAGTGTTTCAAAGATGAGTTGATTAGACAAGTTTACATCAAAAAGGCGGCAGCTACATTTTGTAAAACTAGTCTTAGGGTACGCGTATTGCACGTGTACCCTATCTCAATAAATATATATTTTCTTAAAATATTACATACATATTATATTACAAATAGTGTTTCACAAAAATTTCAAACTTGAAAAAGTAGATGAAAATCAAAAGCTTATACATAGGAAAGAAATATTTTTCCCTATTTGCGCATTAATTTTAATTTTCAAAATTTTCATTCATTTGAGTGTGACTCGGCCACTAAATATCAAACAACATAAAAAAGAAAAAACGAAAAATATAAGCAAGCAAAAATAGAAGAGACAAAAGTATTTAAGAAAAGTTAAGTCACATTAGAAAATTATATCTCTTGTTAACAAATAGAAAGACGTAATCTTATTAAGAGCACCGAAGGATCAAAGAAAATAATTTTTTGATAACCGTAGGAATACCAAACAAATACTATTGAGTTTATTAAGTATACTACTTGTAGATATGATACCTTGATACTTGGGGAGAGATCAATGTAGCTTGCACTTTGCAAAATTCCTGAGGTATGACCATAATACTTTATATCGTGGTATGCGGTAAATTTAAGTATGAAATTATAAAAGGAAGATAAAACTTACAAATATTAAAATAAGAGAATAAATTACTGAAATCAAAACGGGTTCATTCATCGGGATAAAACCTCTAAAGTCGACGTGTTTCATTGAATATTTCCGATTACCAAGTACTTAGCGAAACATACTTCAAACTGTAATGTCCACAATTGAAGGAGATGCTTGCAAAAGAAGCATAAAGAAGCTTTATAAGTTCTTGTAAAAGTTAATAGAGTAGAAAAATACACGAGCAAAAATTTTGAAATCCTCCTTTTAGAAATTTATTCATTATGCGATTCTCTTTGGAAAAATAATACTTTATATAGTTGCTTTACACAATTTAAATAAGGAAGCAAAATATAATAAAATCTCACTTCATTTAAATCCCTAAATATTAGGAGTTCTTGCAAGATTCAAATAAGTAAAAAGTAAATAACCAAACTTTTAGCTGATTTTGAAGTTCTAAATATTTAAAAATTTACAAAATAAAAATAAAATTGCTTTGAAAAATAAAATTTACATTTGTCAAAGAAATAAAATTATAACTAAATTGCTTTAAACTGCGGTAAACCAAGTCCCTAAGCTAAATATTTAATAGTATTGTTCTATAATATATGAATGGTTATTAACTTTGTTTGATGATCTTGGAGGTAATTATAAATGCATAATGCACTTCAAAGCATCTAAGATTTGCATTTTTAAGTTTCTTTATCATATTTATATTTTACGCTAACTACTCTTCAAATATACACAACAGTAAGAGTCTTAGGGGAAAAAATATTTTTAAGTGGTAAAACCCTTAATTTAAATAAAAATTGATTCACAAATTTATAGTGACAATCATATCTCAAATTAATATTGTACGTCCATACACACAAGGAAAGGAGTTCAAATATAATTGAAGAAAAATAATTCTAGTTCAAATAAGGAAATATTTAATAAGTACTAATATTTTAGTTGATTTCAAAGTACTAAATTTTAGGAAAATAATTAAATGATAACATTAAAAACTCAAAGTGCTAGTTGTTAGGAAAATAATTAAATGCATATTCCTACATATTAGAAAATTAATTAAATGACTATTTTATCCAGTGTAAATTCTACTTTTAAAGGGTAAAAAGGCGAACGATATTTCGCTAGCACTCTTTATGCATATGTGAAAAATTAGAATTAACACTACTCACACGGTCCAAAAAATATACAAAATTTAGAATTTGAAAACATGCTTAATAATTCTTAGGTGTTTAGCTCTATAAAATTAAAACTAAGAAAAAAATTGGAAAAATATTTTCATTACACTACCATTCCTAACGTGGAAAAGTCAGACTTAAGGAAACATGGAAATATCAACAACTTAGACACGTGGAAAAGTCAGATTTAAGGAAAATAGTTATACAATTTAAATAAGAAATTTTTTAAGTAAAATCTTATTCAATTTTAGATTCCTAAATATTAAGAGCTTTTACATAGTTCGAATAAGGAAGTATTTAATAAGTAAAATTTAGTTAATTTTAAAGTCATAGATATTAGGAAAATAATTACATTATAATTACTATTTTATCCAATGTGAACTCTACTTTTAAAGGGTAAAAAAGGCGAACAATATTTCGCTAAGGTCTTCGTGCTTTTAATATAGTACCAGTGTCAGGATACGCGCGTTGCGCGTGAACCTCGACTCAAGGATTAATTTTTAAAGATCACATAATATTATTTTAAAAGTTATATTTGAGTTATAAAATAAAAGTTAACAAAAAAATTATAAAATTATGAAACTGATAATTGTTGCTTCTATTTGGCTAACTATATAAATAATTATCACTAAGAATTATATAGCCAATAAGAGTAGAATATTATTCATAATGTAAGATTAATCAATGAAATTTGAAGAAATTACCAAATATTGTTCCATTGGTTAGACTACCTCTTCGAACGAAACGAAACTGTTTGAAAAAACTATTAGTGAAAAGTTGATTGTTGCATTTCTTGACTATAGTATTATTATGGAACACAATCTTAAATTTTTTGTGCACTAATTGAATATTAGAGATTACGATTACTTATGTGATCATTTATGATATAATAGATGTTGCCTTATTCTAAATGTTGCTTCCATATATTAACTTGACCAATGAAAAATATAGTTTGAAATTTTATTCTCAGTAAAAAGTTTTACTATAATTTAATATCGTGACTAAATATAATGCGAAAAATATTGAATATAATACAAAAATAAAAATAACTAACCAATTTAAATATTGCATACTAAACCTACACCAAAGAGACCATAGAAATTGAATGCTAAATAGACACAAAAGGAACAATAGACCAGTACAAAAAGGGACAACGAAAGAAAAATATCATAACTAAAAAAAAAAAAAAAAGAATCTTAAGAATCCTAAAGCTAAAGGAAACAAAAACCAAAGAATCCCAAACAATGTAAACTCTAAGTAAGTACACGACAATTTTATTTTTTCTCCCAAAAAAATAGTTATTATAATTACAATTATATCCAACATATAATGCACTTACGAAGGGTAAAAAAGGCGAATGACATTTTTATAGGGCCTTCGTGCTTTTAATATAGTATAGATTACTGTACAAATCGAATATCAAAATAGTATTTTTCATGTAATAAGGTGACATAGGTACAAACAAAGAAGTAGATTTAAAAAATTTTATCGAGTAATTTTATTAGGTAGATGATATAGGATAAATTTTTACACATTGCAACAATGTTTTTCAATTGATTTGGTGTAACGTATTTAGAAACGTGGCATTTATGCTCTCTTCCTCGAACATTTACAGCTAAACAGTGCCATCTTTCAAGAGCGTTTAGTTAAATTTTCAAACATATGAACGCGATATACATGACCATAAGGTACTAAATAAATTAGTTAGACTACATAGAAAATCTTGACTTAATAACTTATCTTTTTGCTTTTCTGGGCACTTGTAATCTTAAAAAATTTAAAGAAACCTCAACAATATTATATTGCTACACTTGTATTATAATAGGAAGTTCCTCATTTAAAAAATTTAAAGAAGATCTGATTTCTTGAAAACCGTGTTGCTGCTCTTTCTTGCTAATCATGGATGGAAAAATAGTTTACAGTCCATGATATGTTTAATTTGCTTGAAGAGCTATAGCGTGAATACATAGGATAAGAAATTTTAAAAGAAGGACCATGCATGACACGGATGATGATGAGGAGGAAGAGCAAGGAAGCATTAAGGATCTATCTTTAGCGAGAAAGGCAATGATGATGAAGGAGTACAAAACAATAGGAGAAGTAAGTTACGGAACAAAATTATGGATGGTCCGAATGTGAAAGAAGCAACGTATGAGAAGAGATTTCTTAAAGGTTTCCTTTCTAATCGTCAGAGAGCAAATGCAGCACTGACTCAAGATACTACTTTGCTGGACAACAATATTACATGTAACATATTTTGATGTTAGGGATGGTTATAATTGGCTATTCTTATCTTATACTCCCTCTGCCTATTCTTCTTTAGTCGAGCCACAAACAATCTAACCTCAAATTTCTTATTTTGCTCTTAACGAGATGATTTATAGCCACATAAATATCTGACTTGTTTCATGCCACAATCATTACGTAAACTTGGACGGAGAGTTTAGTTTTTTTTTAGCTGTCATTCAGTGAAAGTACAGGACGGAGGATTTTTACCCCCTAAAAATCCTGAAGCTCAGAGCCGCCCACTTTCACCCCCAAAGTTGAAAGCTTCAGCCGCACCTCTCCCTTAAAAATCCTTAAGCTTCGGCTGTCATTCAGAAGCTTATACTTTTACTAGTCTAAAAAATATTTCTCTAAAACCTAGTGTTATCATTTTGCGACCTTTTAACTTCTATTTGATTCTCTTTTAATCATAACATATCCATTAATTTGCTCGCTTCAACATTTATTAGTTGTTCGTAGAAGCGGGTTCGAGGTCGAAGCTCAATAGTGCATCTAAGATCCGCGCCTCGGTTCACTGCCCCGCAAAAGGTCAGTATCTTTCTTCTTGTTTCGTTTCTGGAATTTTAGTGTTTTAATGTTTCGGTATCTAGTTGGCAATGAGCTCTTAATTTTTTGTTATTCGATTAATTATCTGGAATGTTTCTTGTCGATTTCTGATTAGTTAATATGGATGAAAGGCTCATATGCTCTGTTATAAAAGAAATACAACTTTTATAGGTTAACTGATGTATATTTCCTTATTATAAGGATACCCGGCCTTAGATTTTGCTTGAAACTTAGAGACCATGCTTATAAGATTTGATTAGCTCCGAACTAGTCGCAATCAGTCCCTTTTAGTTTTACCCTCGTTGCCAAATCCTTAATCAAAAAGTGGTTAGGAAAGAATTCAACAGAAACATTGTTAGATTTAGTAAAGGAACTAATGGAAATTAAATTTTGAGTAGCAGAAGGGACATGAAGAATATCTTCAAGTTTGAATTTTTTGTCAGAAGCAACAATAGAACTTGCACCTGTATGAGAGATTGGTAATTTAGAGCCATTACCTAGAGTTACTTCCTCAGGACCTTGATATTCAGAGTCAATGCCAAGGTTTTCTAGATCAGATGTCAGATGATGCGTGGTGCCACTATCCATCAACCAATTTTGGGTAGGTGGAGTTTGGGTGTTTGCTAGGTTAGAGACAGGTCGTCCAAAAACTCGAGTGCCATTAGATGTCTTGGGTGATGGGCAAACTCGTGCGTATGGCCCTTTCCCGCACAATTGTGACAAATAATTGTTGACATATCTAAGGTTGAAGAGAGAACGTTAGAGGATTGAGTGGTGTTCCGGAAACCACGTTGTTGAGTCATCGGAAGAAAACCATAATTTTGAGAGCGTCCACGACCTCTATTACCTCTACCTCTACCACAGCCACGAGAGGGGGCAATAGAACTCTGAGTAAATTGTGCTGTGGGTGCTATGACATTAAGAGTCTCATCTCTCTTTAATTGTCGTTCTTCATTCAACAATAATCCATATAAAGCATCAAACGAGATATCCTCTTGACGCGATTCAAGAGATCTTGTAAAGGGACGATAGGCTGGTCCCAGTCCAGCAAGAACAAATTCAACTAAATCATCATTAGGAACCGGATGCTGCAATGCAGCCAACTTGTCCACAATTTCCTTTGCCTTTTGCACATAAGACTCAATACTAGAATTGTCTCTCTGCAATGTGTGTAGCTGAGTTTTCAACTCACGAATCTGGGGCTTCGAACCTGAGGCATAGGCAGCAACTAGTTTGTTCCAAGCCGTTTGGGCTGTCTCGGCGCCAACTAGTTGGGGCAATATTCCTTCCGACACGGAAGCAACAATCCAACTTAACACAAGTTGATCTTCTCTTATCCAAACGTGGTAGTCTGGATTGTTGATTACAAATCAGAAACTGATCTGGAATCAGCTGACTACCATCAATATGGTGACCAAGTCCACAACCTCGAACCATCGGAAGAAACTGTGTCTTCCACGTCAAAAAATTATGACGATGTAAGTTTAACCGGTAGTTGATGAGCAAGATTAGGAGACGGTAGAGTGGTGACCATGGAGGTCTGTGTTCCAGCAGCTGTTCCTGAGGAACCTGATGAGATGTTGTCGTCCACCATTGAAGCTGTTTCAAAGCTTCTGCGATTTTTATTTGGGTTGTTTTAACCTCTTAGGGCTCTTGATACCATGAAAGGCTTTCTGATAATTGTATTGAAAATACTCCGCCATATTTATACATACAAATCATGTAAGAGTCCTAAAATAAGTTATATACAGAGGATAACAATCCTATGCAAACTAGGACACAAGTGGACAAAACCAATTGATAATATACTACAACTGATCAACGTTATCCTTCTTCAAATAATACAACTCAAGCCAAGTTGTGATCCTCTCTTATTGTTACACTAGTGTGAAGGCGTATTTATAGTGTTTGCACCTGTTATGACTGGAGAATTTCATATGTGTTTTAACGGAACTGGTTTTCGAGATCCTTTCTTAAGATGGTGTCATTGAAGTATAGAAAATGTGGCTAAAAGTTAGTTTGGTTTACTGGACAAAATATCTACTAAAGATTTTGACATAAGGTTCTCTTCATGTTATAACTTAGTAAAGATCTAAGCTAAATGACTTAAATAACAGTGTTTAGTCTCGTTGAAATCTCGCCATCATATAGACTTATCTAGGGATCGCACTTCCTGTTATTGTTTGGCCTAAACATATGAACATTTATCCCCTTCTTGTTTTATGTCTGAAAAGCCAGCTTGTGAATCTTTCTTACATTGTTACCATGTTTGTGCCTGAAACACCAACTTGTGAAACCTTCATGGATCTTTGATAGTTAGTTTGTTAAGATCCTTAATTAGAAACTCATGCTTATGGGGTGTGCTTGTTTGTGAAATACAAGAAGCTCTTCACTGTTTCTCATGACTGATCGTGTGCGTCTCCTCCTATTTGTAGCGTTAACGTTGTCTTTATTACATGTAGTATGATCGTCTAATTATGATATAGATGAAACTGTTTGTTGTGTTCGTTAAATAACCGTATAATTTTGCTCTCATAATCTCTTATAGTTTTAAGAATTAAGTTTAGCTTATTTTAATGGCCTTAAGGAAATAAGCATGATTTGTTCATTGGGATAATTTTCTATTAACAGCTAAAAGGTACTTACAATGTTGTTCAGTAAAAAATAGAATTACTAGATTGAACCAAAATTAAAGAAAGATGCAATCTTATTTTGTATGCCTCATCTTTATATGTCTTTAACAAATAATGTTTCTCTTCTAATTCTCTTTTCCCTTTCTTTCTTTTTGCATATGCACTTTTGAGCCAATGGAGTCTTAAGGCAAGACTCCCATACCCGAGCATGAAGTCATCACACAATTCATTTTTCTTAGAATGCACCGGATAGCGAGAAAACAAGCGAAGCGCTTGGGGATGCCGATGGCGTCCTTCTTCCTTTCTTTTCCCGTTGTTTGCCTTTTATCATCTATGTTGTCTGTTGTCTGACTTTATAAATTTGTTTGCGTAGTTATTTATCTCCATGTTGGAAATAGTTAGCAGAAACTCATGATTAACTACCTATAATTTATATCTGCCTGAAAGGTTTAAGGTTAATAATTGGAAATGATTTTTAAAATGACGCCTAGCTTGACAAATATATATTTAAATTACTGACTATTGTTTTTCTCTACAGATTTTAAAATATACCAAGTAAGGGTTTATCTTTGCAGTAATTATTTTTTAATTCAGTCATTTCAAATTGAAACATTAAGCTTAACCTGGTGTTCTTTTAACTGTGAACTTTAACATTTTTGAAGAAGTTTAAAAAATCTGTCTGTCTCAACAATCTAGTTTTCAATGAGAAAGTGGCAGAAGTTCACCACATTTGCTACAATTTGCTTTAACTATTTTAGGTCCACGTTTTTTATTTTTGAAAGCTTAAATAAAAGAAGTTTACTTCAGTTTTATCAACGAAAGAAATTTTACTTCAATCATTAGCTAACAATACTTCCAATTCGTATAACAATTAATTTAGATTAATTAACCTAAGTTTGGCCGGTTAACCGTATTTTATGGATCATATAGGGTGCTTTAATAACCTTCCCTATAAGATTAATTAGAACCATTACCCATAATCTTAAGTTAAGCGGACCATAAAATTGAGTTAACTTTACTGCATTATTTAGTTATTAGGTGTCCTAATTCACCTTTAAAATAATTAGGTAACAAAATTAAACCTTAAATTTATCAATATGTTACACTCTAATTTGACCCGTGTTAAAATAGGGTATAACAGTGGTTCCATTTGGTAGCATTTAGTCATTGACTCCAAGGCGCGGGGTTGTTTCTATGATGTCAATGAAGACAAGGGTTTGAGTCAAGGCATTTTGAGTGCTACCATTGATCTTGGCCAGATTGAAACATTACTCAGGACAGACTCCCCCTCTATTTAAAGCAGCCAAGTGGAAGGTAAGCTGCTTCATCTGGCTTATAATTGACGTTTAAAGTTTCTTTTCTTTGAGTCAGTTGGATTACTTGGGAAAATAATGTAAAGTATTTTTTGCATGTTTGTTTGTTTCATGAATATTGATGGCCAAAAAACAGATGAGTTGAATATTGATTTTGCTAGTAAGCCGAATATTTCTGGTGTTTGGTAGTCTTTATTTTGAGTTGTTGTTCTGTTATTTTGTTTGCAATGACAGGTTCCTTGCTGTTATAAACTAGTAACAGATTCACTTTCTCAAAATGGATGGCCGGATCTCACTTTTGGTGAAGCTTTCAAGTGGTTGGCACAAGTCAGAAAAGCGCAACAAATTCAGCAATATATAGTCATCTGAACTATTAGAGAGCTACAGTGTCAAGCACCTGAAGTTAATCTGGATTGTAGGTATTCTGCTAGAGAACTCTACATGCTTTCAACTACTAAAAATCTGGGACATGTTACCAAAAGTGACGAAGGACCTTCACATCCATTTCTACAGTTATTCAGTGGATATATGATGAGTTCACTACTGCATAACGTAGGTAAATTATCAAAAGGATATATACAATGGCATAAAGTCACGGCCATGACTATCATGTTTGTACAGGTTGTCTTTTTCTTAGAGTAGTTCTAATAAACTTCAGAAAAAATGACATTATCTGTTTTGTACAGTTTGTGACGTCCATTGCTTGGAAAGCTAGGGGTTTTGGCTCTTTTTGGTGTGTTTGTTGTGTTAATACTATAATGCTAGTTGTTGGTTGCTACCTTTTGATTCAAGTGTGTGTTGTAGGACCTTCTTCCATTCAATATATGATCTTCCATTGCCTCCTTTTGCTTCAATGTTCGGCGGAGCCAATAACTTTTGTCCAAACCCAGTATTTATCTTATGAAATTCATTGAATATGTACAAATTTTTAATTTAGAACCAAGTAACTTAAAAGAACAAGAATCCCGAACCCAGTAACTTTAAATCCTGGCTTCGCCTCTGGTATTTGTTTCAGTTGTACAGTCAATATATATTATCTGAATAGTTATGTTGATCGAGTCATACCGGAAATATAGCAAAAGTTTAGATTAGTGTCACAGGGAATATCAAAGACAATAACCAATTCTAAGAAATCAAGTCCAAATTAAAATTGTAATGGACTTCCATGTCAAAATAGAAAAGTTAACATCCTATAATAATATTATATAAGCATATTCCAATTGCATATTTGTGCATTTGAACATTTGATGCTCTGTTGTCCATGTGCAAAAGGGATTTCCTGGAGGAAGCATGCATTGGGTTGCTATTTACAATGTGGAATAAGAATATTTTACATCCTTTTTTCAATCAACTGCACCTCAATCACGAGCTTGTTGGAATCGGCTATATAAATCTTCTATATCCATACAGCCATTCCAAGATAATTAGAGTTGCTGCAAATTCCCTTCTTTTTTGTGATAGTAATTCCTGTAACTCCTCAACCTTAACCAAATTGCCATAAGCTGATCTGTGGTGGAAACACCTTCAACCAAGTAGTGTTATTCGATACTGCTCTGTGGAAAAAATAAATTATGTGTAAACAATATTTTTCTAAAATTAATGTGTATGCGTTATGCCTACACCATTTGCAAGATAATGTCAAGCATTAATTTGCGATTGAAAGCAAAACCTTGAAACTAAATCTTGTCATATAATGCTTGGCAAGGCATTATAATCACCAAGAACAACAGTGGAAATAAGCCTTCATAATTTGTACTCTAGCTTGAAACTAACAAGAACTAGGTGATGCTACCAACTTGAGGTTACTGAGGACATTGTATTCCTAAATATACAGTTGTGGTTGCAAAAATCGCCTTAGGAGTGTGTGTGCGCGCACGCACATGTTTTTAGTGTTCGTGAAACTAAATGTGCTACTAGGCAAACTTTGGTAGCCATTCTCACCAAGCCAGGAAAAATTGGAGATATGGCCATTCTTTTGTTTGGAGAAGACCTGTAGGCATCTGGCATAAAATGGAAAATAATGTTTTGTGAGAAGTGAAGGATGACAAGTTGGTGGGATAACTAGACTGATTTTGGTCCTTTGGCTGAAAGATTATTTGATCTCACAAAGCCTATAATAACTTGGATAGACACAAACCCAACAATGCCATCCCTCAACACATTGCCCTACACTCGAACTTGACATCAAGCCTAGAATCGATCACAAGGATATGGCTATTATTGGGGACCCATGAAATACCAATTCATTATTGAGTTTCTCAGAAATACAACATTTAACAAGGCCTAAAGGAAAACACACATCATATACTTGTGCTTTTGGGAAATAAAATAAGAATGTCTTATCAAAATGTCCATATCTTGTAAATCTTTTTGTTCTTCATATGGTAATGGTATCTATGATTAACGTAAGCTTAAAAGCAGAGAAAAGAAAAGAAGTTGCTTCTTCAATCCACAAGTTAACGGGATTAAGCTGTGGACATGTCTCTTCACAGAGGCACAGACGCATAGTATCACAATGAGGTTTTACCTACAAATATGACATTATGATCCAAGCGCATGCATTGAGATACATAATACCTGATCAGAACTCGTCAACATCTATCACTAAGTCAATCTAAATGTTCAAGAGCTTAGATACATGTTTATTTACAGGCATAACCTCTGCACAATTTGATTAGAACAGAATGGCCCATTCACCACCCCAAAACCCCAGGTTCGTTTCCCCTTTCCCGTAACCTTCTCCCCCTATATCCTGTATTAGCAAACTGGGAAAACTATGTTACTGCTCTCAATAATAGCTGGTGCAAAAAATGATGTCATGTACGAACAACAATAAATTGTATAAAGCATCAATTCCAGATCGGCGAGATTATGTCTCCTCAGCCTTAGGGATTTCAGCCAATGCATCTACAGCTCTTACTTTCTGCGGAACAAAATCTGCATAGATAGCATACCATAAATAAAGAATGAATCAGCAGAAATGTCGAAAATTTGGGAGAGCCAAATTATTGGTTATTGGGAAAACAGTAATCGATACCTGAAAGAAAGTCAAATCTGTGTCTTTTGGAAACAACTGAAGCTGAAACACAAAAAAAATGTCGAGAGTTACTAGGAATGCAAATAAAATGACTTCTCGAGAACAAAATTGGTTATACTCATAAACACAGCCCGAACCAAGTCTAATAATAAGATGTCACAGAATGCTGCATAGATTACATCTAAGCTGCCCGTTGTAGTTCTCTCAAATTGCCACAAAAATCAGAATTCCAGAATATTACTTCTTATTTTCCTTGATGAATAAGAATACCAGAAAATTGATAGCCCGAAACTCAGCTGAAAAAACTATAATAACAAACCTATTGTTTAAAACAGAATTTTGGTCATTAGACCGGTTCGAGTTGGATCACACAACAAATCAAAAGGTAATAAGAACAGTGTAAGAAAGCAAAATTGCATATTCAAGATGGTATCCGTTAATCCTTCCTTTTTGTCCATTTCAGTTTTTTTATAAATAACCTTTTTGTTCATTTTAAATTTTCTTCCTCTAGTTTCTCAATTAAGTTTGTAGTACATTAGGGGTGGCAATCTGAGACATGACATTTGAACTCAACACGAGAACTTGAAATAAGTGGTTGGCCCATGAATCGGGGTAGAGAAGAAGATAAAAAAAGGCAGGCCTTAGGTGGAATTGAAACCCTGTGGAATCGAAACCCTGCACCTATGTGTATTAAAGTAAAACAATAATGTCTTGATTCCAAACTAGTTGGTGGCAACTATATGATCTATATCTATTCAGATCCATATGGGATGAGACTTAAGAATAGAAGTAAATATTATTGAAACCAAAGAATACTTAAAAAATATTGTGTAAAATATATTATGTCATAATTAAGAATCCAAAGTCATAACAACATCAATAATGAATCGATTCTAAATCTAGTTGAGGCCGGCTATATATATATATTCCTCTCCAGTCTCCATAGTCTCCATATGGGTTATGACTGAAAGTAAATATTGTTGAACATCAAAAAATAATCGAAGAATGTAGTGTACAATATTCGTAATTATTATGTCATAATTAAGAATCCCAAAAATTAAGATATTTTCTTATTTCATGCAACTTAAACCTCCTATATATGAACCTTTTTTATTTGGTATCAACCATTTTAATAAGATTTTTTTCATTTTAATTGTCTCATTTTATTGCATCAGAGCCTCTATAAACTTACTTAATACACCTAAGTAGCCTTTGCCAACCTCTAGTGACCTTATGCCAACTGTTTGGCCCAAGTTTTTGCTCATATCTATAAGTTAAACATATAATCCGTGTCTAGGTCAAGGGAACGTGACCTGAAACCCCTCCCCCCCCTCCCGTAAGAGTTCTGGCTAATTATCTAAAAGAACGTATTGCATTCTTTTCATTTTGGTAACCATTACAAAAATTTACGGTACCTCCTCCACTGACCACGGTCTCTTCCAGCCATTACTTTGATCAGTTTATCAACTTCTCACAAAAATTATCTCCAGAACTTGTTCTCCTCGTTTTCTCCATGGTATCAATGTTTGGATATTCAATATTGAGCCCTCCTCTATAATGAATATCCGAGCATTGTTCTGAAAAGATCTTCTCTTTTTTTATATGGTGAAATGCTGATACAGAATATCAGACTTCTAGCCAATTTTTTGACTAATTTCTGAAACTTTTTCATATACTCTTCAACCGCCAATTTAAGCAATGTCAATGATACCTTGGCAATTTGCATCACTGCACCTCTTTGCGCTGATTGAGAATAAATTGTTTACATGTTTGCTGCAAGATGCACCTGTTTTCACGAGCAATTACCAACAACTTTTAGAGGGAACAAGGTTCCACTACTGCTTTTAAATTTGGTGATTGTTCACTATTAGGACGCTACTATTCAACTAGTTATTAACTGTTCTGATCATCTTTTAGTATTTTTATCAAAATTATGTGAACTCAAGTTGTTTCACCATCTTTAGTTTGACGATCGTGTTCAATGTGAAGAGAGCAAACAACATTGCAGAGAATTCTTAAAGTTCCTACTTCTACTGAAAATTTCATTTTAGTTCACTAAGCAGTAGCATCATTAAACAAAAACTCCAGAAAAAAAATCCAGAAACTACCCAATGTGCAATACATTGGACTTCTTATGTGAGTTCTATCTATTGATAGTGTTATTTCTCTGGCCATAAAACATCATTACTCTAGTACTTCATTAGCTTATCCCTACCAACTCTTTGCACTTCCATGTGATAGTAAGTAATCCTCCACTTCTAAGGAATGCTCTCTATTTTAGAAACCTTGAAATAAAATTCAACAAGACTTATTATGTCATATCAACTTTTATACAGAATAAAGACTACTGTCAAAACCTTCAACAGGTGTTAACAATGACTTTCACCAGTAATTCATGCAAAAGCTTAGATTTCCGAAATTTGAAGTATAGATATATGCAAGTGGTATAGTGAGCTGTTAATCAATTTTTGGTGTTTCCATTTATGAATGGTAAAATAAACAATTCTGTACTGGAAAGATAGAAGAAGGTAAAATAGAGCCCAGGTGCAAAGCATAGTACACATTGAGTAAGGCCTACTAGTTACAATAATACTCCCAGCACACCATTTTATGTGACCTAGTTACTGTTTTTAAAGTTAACAGTACTTTTTCCTGACTTCACTATTACTTTATCCTTTTTATTTCAAGAAAATAATTCACAGTTCTATTTTTTGCAGTTTTAAACATACAGGTTTTTTCCCCAAAAAAATAGATAAATTGAGGAATAATTTTAGAGGCATCCTCTAGGTTTGTTATTGTATCATTTACCTCTGTGTGGTTTGTCGTTTGAGATATTACACTAACCTCCCTTACTGCATTGGTCTTCTCTAATATCTTCTCTTTTTTCTCCTATCCAAAGAGGGTTTGTGTTGCAAACTTGACATGTTTATTGCCATAAAAGAGCAGTTCGGGAATGTTGTAGAAAATTTATCACTCAAACCAGTCTAGTTTTCTATAAAATCACATAAAGGAAGTTGGTGTATATCCCAAAACACAAGGAAACTTAGTATCACAAACACAAATCTGGAGGGAGGTCTCTAAGATTTTTTCATAATTAATACTTAATACTAGACTGAAAATTCAAGTCAACCACATAGACCAAACTAGGCCATACCATTTGAGATAGGATAAATTTTAACATGTGAAAAGTATGAAAGTGAGAAAGGTTATGGTATGCAAACTCAACTCATCTTTCATTTATAAGAAATGCAGTGATAAGCATCTAAAGACTTCATTCAAAGTGGCAAGTTATTAAAAATGATGAAAATGGAAAATCAATAAAGATAAGGTATGTCGAAATAACAGGAGGTGATTAAAGAACAAATTCAGTAATGCAAAGCACATAACCACAAGCACTAAGTGAATCAGGAATATCATGTAAAATGTAACAGAAAAAACACTAGCTGTTACACAAGGAAAGAAGGTCCTACTAACTTTATAAGCAATGGACTGAGAGATACTCACAGAGATGGTCATATCCAACATAATTGTTGCGATCCAGAAAAGAACAAGCATAAGCCTCCCTGCAAAATACTTCAAGAAATTTCTCCTGCATGGAGCAACCAAAATCTGTAAGACATCGTAAATATGTAAAGCAAGATAACATGCAGAGAAAGCAGATATACTGCTACTACTCCTGGTACAGAATTAAAGAAAGTAATTTTCCTTGTAAATAAATTAATTAATTAAAGAATGTAACTTCCACAAGCTTCGAAATTGATCAACTCAAATGCAAATGCTTTATCCTTCTCCTTTGCTTCTTCCCTTCATCTCTCCTAATTACACAACCTACGAAAAGTAGGGCTCAGAGCACAATCCAAACAGACAGCTTACTTAACCTAAAACCTTGAGCTTAGGCTTGACTTAATCTAAGTCCATTACAAACTGACACCCCACGACAAAAGAAGAACAAGACAGTGCCACGGTGGAAGGGGAAGGAAGATCCACTAACATATAAACAAAAGAGAACTTACATAAGAGAGGCGAGGAAGGAACAATAGAACAGTTTGAAAGCAAACAATTCACCACAAAAGGGTCTTACACTTTTGAAGGGTATTATTTTCCTGATTATACAATGGTACCACACTATCAAAGCAAAGAATCCACACCTCATTGCTCAACAAACGCATTTCCAAATAGTTTTCTCTTAATAAAATTAAATGTTGTAAAGAGAAAATGAGATAATTCTGAACTACAGAAACAGCTTGGTTTGTAACTGCAACAATTAACTACATTGGTGCAACTACATTACCTGAGAAAAGCAACATGGACACAACAAACTAAAAATATCAGAAAGCATCAAATACAACAAGGTCCTAAATGCTTTCTAATCCAAAGAATGACTCTATACTTTACATTTTCCAAGCATATGAAGCATCTACCAATTCAATGGACTAGAGAAAAGGTTTTCCATGTTCCACCAATCTTACTGCTCAAAGCATTAGAAACGTGTATACTTCACCAACCCAACCGGGTGCTAAAAGGAGTATGCCAAGGCTTGGTGTAGCTAAGAATATGGTATCTCCAAGGATCATCTTTAGCTTAAGAATGTGAATAATATTTACAGATGTCACATATTACTTGTTGTGGCTTCAATAAGTTCCTACTCCCATTTGTGATACTAGGTCAGATCATGTATGCCTCTAGCAGCCTAAATCTCGCACTGATAAGTTGCTCCGGTAATCTCGTATAATTCAATCAAAAGCTACACCTCAATCTCAAATTAGTTGAGATCAGCTTCATGAGTCCTAGACAGACCTCTCTATAACAACATCTCCATATAACAACCATTCACTATAAAAGCTATGTTTTTCTCGGAGCCGATTTTTATATTAATGTTATAATATATGTCAAAAATATTATCGGAACAAACGAGACTGCTATAGAAAGGTTTAATTGTATTCTATTCAAGTTCATTTTATTACAATGCCAAATAAAGGGCATATAAGGAGTTATCTAAAACTTAAAGTTCTCTAAAATCTAAATCACACACTTTCCCCTAAAACAGAGATACAAGTCTCTAACATGATAAAAAGACTCCTTACAAAAACCAACTTATTATAATTGTAACCACAACAACTAAGTCTTAATCCTAACTAGTTGGTATCACCTACATGAATTGCTTTCACTGTGTCTATCCATAGCCAAGTCAGTGTTTATTCCGAGATATTGTAGGTCTACTTCGTCTCATTTGTCACTTCAGTCATCATATTATTGGACCTATGGGTCGGTGTAAAAACAAGTTTACATCAGACATGATCAAAACTACCTTAGTGACATTCTCTTGTTTTATCCTCTATTTGTGCTATTTGCATCTTCTATTGGATATGATCATCTCTAATTTTGTGTATTCAACAGAAAGTTCATCTTAATAGCCGCATTTCTTTCTTTCATCATATATATATATAGATATATACTCCGGCGACCTCCACCATCTCCCCTCCCCTTTGTTCTTTCTTTCTTTGATTTTGCAAGTACATCCAGAGCTGACAGAGGAAGGCACCCTTGATGGAAAACTAACTTGGACGACATACTCGGACGCCCTGGCTTCACTGCTGCCATTTCGTCTCTTCTTTTGGGGGGGGGGGGGGAGGGGGGGGANNGGAGAGTCAAGGGTGGCAAGTGGGTTAAGGGTACCTCTAGGCTGAGAGTAGGATCTAGAAACATAGGGACATTGACGTGGAAGTCTATTGAGTTAGTGAAGATTCTTAAGGAGAGAAAGATTAACATAACTTGTGTCCAGGAAACCAAATTGGTAGGTACTAAGGCACGAGCCATGGATGGGTTTAAATTGTGGTACTCAGGAGGCTCGAAGAATAGGAATAGAGTAGGCATTTTAGTTGATAAAGAACTCGGGGAGCAGGTGGTAGAGGTTAGGAGGGTGAACAATAGGACGATGGTGATTAAGCTAGTCGTTGGAGGCTTATTTTGAACATAATTAGTGCTTACGCACCTCAAGCGGGCCTGGAAGAGGAGGTCAAGAGGCATTGTTGGGAAAATTTGGACAAAGTTGTGAGAGGTATACTACCCCCATTGAGAAGTTGTTCATAAGAGGCGATTTCAATGGCCACATCGTCACTGCTTCAGGGGGTTATGATGTTGTGTATGGAATGCTTGTATGAAGAAATTGAGGGTAAAGGCGGGGAAAAAACCTATACATGCTAGCTAAGATGAGGGAGAGGAGAGCCCAAGACCTGGACAAAGTGACGTACATCAAAGACGAGAAAGGCTAAGTATTAGTGGAAGAGGCACACATTAGACAAAGATGACAGACATACTTCCATAAATTCTTGAATGAAGAGGGGGCAAGAATATTGTGCCGGGTGATTTGGTACACTCCGAGAGTTGTCAAGGTTTTGGGTATTGTAGGGGAAGAGCGACCGGGCTAGACAAGATTCGGGTAGATGTTGGAAGAGCGCGGGCAAAGCAGGTTTGGAATGGTTAAATGGGTTGTTTAATGCCATTTTTTAGGCCGGCAAAGATGCTCAAACAATGGACGTGGAGTACAATGGTTCTGTTGTACAAGAACAAAGGTGATAGTCAAAATTGCAACAATTGTAGGAGTATCGAGCTGCTAAGCCACGCTATGAAAGTTTGAGAGAAAGTGGTGGAGACAAGGGTAAGGAAGGTTGTACCTATTTTCGAGAACCAATACGGATTCATATCGGGGCGATCAACTACGAAAACCATTCACCTTGTAAGGAGATTGGTAGAGTAGTATAAGGAGAGGAAGGGGGGCTTACATGTTGTGTTCATTGACCTAGAAAAAGCATATGACAAAATCCCACGGAGGTTCTATGGATATGTTTGGAGGCTAGAGGTGTACCAGCAGCATATACTAGGGCAATTAAAGACATGTATCATAGAGTCAAGACCCGGGTAAGGATAGCGGGAAGGGAATCGAAACAATTCCTAGTTGTGATGGGTTTGCATCAGGGATCAGCTCTTGCCTGTTTTTATTTGCATTGGTGATGGATGAACTGACGCGACACATTCAAGGGAAATGCCATGGTGCATGTGATTTGCAGATGACATAATACTGATTGACGAGACGCGAGGCGATGCTGACACTAGGCTGGAGGTTTGGAGACAAACACTAGAGTCTAAAGGTTTCAGGTTGAGCAGGATTAAGACAGAATATTTGGAATGTAAGTTCAATGACGTAACTCATGAGGCTAACGTGGAAGTGAGGCTTGATACACAATTTATCCCCGAGATAGGGAGTTTCAAGTACCTGGGGTAAATAATCCAAGGTAATGGGAAGATTAACGAGGATATCAAACATCGTATTGGAGAGGCTCGCATGTGGTGTCTTGTGCGATAAGAATGTGCCACCAAGAATTAAAGGTAAGGAATGTGCCACCAAGAATTAAAAGTAAGTTCTGTAAAGTGGTGGTTAGACTGAAGATGTTTCTATGGAGCGGAATATTGGCTTCAAGTACTTGGGGTCAATAATCCAAGGTAATGGGAAGATTAACGAGGATATCAAAAATCGTATTGGAGAGGCTCGCATGTGGTGTCTTGTGCGATAAGAATGTGCCACCAAGAATTAAAGGTAAGGAATGTGCCACCAAGAATTAAAGGTAAGTTCTGCAAAGGGGTGGTTAGACTAAAGATGTTTCTATGGAGCGGAATATTGGCCAGTCAAGAACTCTCATGTCCAGACGATGAAAGTAGCGAAAATGAGGATACTGAGGTAAATGTGTGGGCATACTAGGAGAGATAAGATTAGGAACGAAGATATTCAGGACAAGGTAGGAGTGGCCCCTGTTGTGGACAAGATGTGGGAAGCAAAGATGAGATGGTTTGGGCATGTGAAGATGAGATGCACAGATGCTCCAGTCAAGAGATGTGAAAGCTTAGCCATGGAGGCCCTGAAAAGAGGTAGAGGTTAGCCATGGAGGCCTTGAAGAGAGGTAGAGGTAAGTCAAAGAAGTATTTGGGAGAGGTGATTAGACAGGACATGACACAGCTTCAGCTTACCGAGGACATGGCCCTTGAGAGTAGGGTATGGAGGTCGAGAATTAGGGTAGAAGGTTAATAGGTAGTCGGCGTATTTCTTTTCCACACCAGTAGTATTTGTAGTATTTTTGTATTTTCTTATTATTTGATTTCTATTACTACCTGTTGTTTCTTCTGCTTCGATTATCTTAGTATCTTGTTGTTGTTACTGCTTGTTGTCATTGCTTCTTTTTCCAACTTTCCTTGAGTCGAGAGTCTATTGGAAATAGCTTATCTACCTCACACGGTAAGGATAAGGTCTGCTTACACACTACCCTCCCCAAACCCCACTTGTGGGATCACAATGTGTTTGTTGTTGTTGTTAATAGTCGCTACGCTATTCATCTAGTAGATATATTGGTCCTTAATGGCCCAACATTCACTATTTTATAATATTTCTCGTCTTCCCATCACATACCACACTCGTACTACTTTTATTTTATTTATTTCTCCACCTTTTATGTCATTCTCCTGTAAGACTGAACTTATATATCTAACTATCCACATTTAGGCTAAACGATTTTGTCTAATCTTACTTCACCTCTATTTACTTGTGATATTGGGCAGATCACATATGCCTCCAACAGTTATCCCAAAGTCCTCATAAAACTAAAAGAAGTCTAATAATCTCCAGAATCAGTGAGCAATGAAGGTTTTAGACTGTACTTGTGTCAATCACTCACTTCTTTATGGAGGTCCTCAAAGTCAAAGAATAACTTTTGAAAGATTGACTATGAAAAATGCATTAGCAGGGACTCTTTATAAAATAATAAATGTCGATAAGACAATGAAAACAATATGTATAGTGGCAAATATAACACAACTGAATAAGGACTATAGGGCCATACCGTAGCTTTGTTAACAACAAATGTTGCTTCTTGGGACATCCTCATATCAGAATTTTCATCCTTTATTATTCGATGGATTCGATTGTGAGGAAACTGATAAAGAGCACTTTCACTCTTCTCATCTTCCTCCTCTTCATCATCTTCCCTTTTCTTCTTTGCCTTTAATTTCTTCAAAGGGGTGTCACCATTGCTCCTTGCTCCATTTTCTACCTTCCCATTACTTGTTTTACCCTCGTTTTCCTCCTTCTCCCTTTTCATCTTCTCTTTTGTAGCTCGACTTGTAGACCCATTTCCCTTTGCCCTTTTCACTCCCTTTTCTTCAGCTTCTTCATCTCCTTCCTTCTTATTCTCTGTTTTCTTCATCTTTTTCTCTTCTTTTTTCGACCTACTCGAATCGCCATTGCTCTTAGCCTTTTTTGCTGCTTTTCCTTCTCCTCGTTCTCCTTCTTCTGCCCTTTTCTTCTTCTTCTTACTCTCCTCCTTCTCATTTTCACTTCCACGACTTGAATCGCCATTGCTCTTCGCCTTCTTTGCTACTTTTTGTCCTCCTTCCTCTTCTCTTTTCTTCTTCTTGTTCTCATTTTCGCCTGCACGACTCGAATCACCATTGCTCTTCATCTTTTTGGCTACTTTTTGTCCTCCTTCCTCTTCATTTTTCTTCTTCTTGTTCTCAATTTTGCCTCCACGAGTCGAATCTCCATTGCTCTTTGCATTTTTGCCTATTCTCCCCTTTTCATTCTTCTCCTTCATCTTTTTCTCGGTATTATCCTTTTCCCTTTTAGCTGTTTTTGCAACATTCTGCTCCTCCTCTTCTTTTTCCTTCCCATTTTTTACCTTCTTCTTCCTCATATATATTTTCAAATTTTCACTCTCACTTTGCTTTGCCTTTTTTGCTTCATTTTCTCTACTTTCATCTCCTTTCTTCCCCTTTCTCCTATAAACCTTCTTCTGTACTTCCAATTCCTCGTTCCTGCCTCGGCGATTAGTATTATTACCGACTTTGCCCTCTGCGGCCTTTTCTTCTTCTTCTTCGTCCGTATCTCTTACGTATTCCTCGTGAACATTTTCTACGCCGTCGTTTTCTTCTTCTTCTTCTTTTTCGTCTTGTTGTGATTCGGTACTGGAAGATGGAACGACGAAAACCTCCGGCTCGTCTCCGTCATTTTTGTTGGATTTTCCGTTACTCCTTTTCGCTTTAGGCATTATTGAGGACTTGTTAGGTTTGGTACTCTGTGATGGAGATTGATTTTTCGACGTCGGTGAAATGGCTGCCGCCGTTTGCGACGGAGGTCCGCGGCGAAAGAAAGGTACTAGCTACTGATTTGATTTTCACAGGCGTTATAACAAGGGCTTCGGGTCCGAGTGAAGAAACTTCACACGTGGCTTTAAAGAAATATGGGCCTGCTCCCTGTAGAGAAACATTTATCCATATTAAAATCAGATTTTAGTGGAATATTTTTTTTTTTTTTAGCAAATAGGAAATATTTATATTAATGTTGTTGTATAGCACTGTTTGGATACCCTCTAGGAGTGCCTTATTTTCAACCTCAAGTGAACCATTTGCATGAGTAGATTTTGTAAAACCTACCACCCAACTCCCTTTGGTATTCCTGAAAACACCTCCTGTGCCACTTTTTTGATTGTTGTTCTTGAAACTTGCATCTATATTTAACTTGTACCAGCCTTTCGGTGGTTTATGCCATTTTAAATTGACAGATGATCTTCCTTAGAGGGTTGTGGATGTTTTCAGCAAGGAGTTTAAATTCGGTTGCTTTTTTGCTTTATTTGGTCTATGTTAATGGGATGTTAGTGTTGTTTCGATTATTGCTGTTTCTATTTAACCAAATATTCCGGAGGGCAAACGAAAAGAAAGACTTCCAATTAATATAATTATCCTTAAGTATGCAATCAAATTCCTTTATTTGAAGAAGCCAGTGGTTGCCCATTGGTTTATAGAAGTCTGACCATCCCATATTTTTCCAAAAGGGATAGATGATTTTGCGATTAAAGATAATGTGAGTGGTGGATTCTTCTTTTTTTCTTTTGCAAATAGGGCACATAGGTTCTATGTTAATACATATATTAGCTAGGTATGCTTTACATGGTAACCTATTCTTTAGGCATTGCCATAAGAAGAATTTTATCTTATTGGGACAATTTAATTCCCAAATTTATTTTGACTCTGGTTGGTTGTTTAAAGGGGGATCAATTAGGTCATAGCAAGATTTTGTAGTGAAAAATCCCTTTGTCGTTAGTGACAATATAGAAATGTCACAAGTTGAGCCCTTTGTACAAATTCTGACCTTAGAAATGCTTTCTTTGATGTCATTTGGGACATTCATAGAATATTTAGTGAAATCTCATTTATGATCACTATAGATATCCCTAATTTTTAAAGAGTAATCATTAATCGGGAGAGGGCTTCAATCAAATTCCTAAGGCTTTTTATATTAGGAATCCATTTAGTATGCCATATGTTCATATTAGTTTGGTAATAGGGTGACCATGTAATACCTTTTGAACAAATCTCTCACTCCTTTAGGATGCCTCTCCAAATGAAGGAGTGCTTGGACTTAGCTGTACTAATACCATACGAGGTGATAATAAGTCTTGCCTAGGGAGTTGTGCATTTGTGAGTAGTCCCCATACTAGGCCAACTAAGATGCACATATTTTTTGCACTAGCATTGCGAATTCCTAGCCCCCATTGGATTTTTGTTGGCAAACATTTGACCATTTTATTAGGTGAATTTTTTTCTTTTCTGTGGTAATGCCCCATATAAAATCCCTTTAGACTTTATTAATGTTTTTAAGGGTTTTCCTTGGTTGTAGGGTATATTGTATATAGTGGTTTGATATTGAATTTAGGCACGAGTGAGCTAGTGTTGTTCTTCCCGCTATATTAATAAATCTCATTTTCCAGGAAGCTAGTTTTGCCCTCATTTTATCAACTATGAATTGATAATCAGCCGGCCTTGGATTTTTATTTAATATTGGGAATCCTAGGTAGGTACCAAAAGTCTCACTCTTTTTAACACCTAGATTGTTCGTAATATCATAAATCATGTGAAGCAAGCAGTTTTTTTAATAAAAAAAAATTTGATTTTGTAGCGTTTATGCTTTGTCCTGACAAATTACAGAAGTAATCTAGACCTATTTTAATGGCTTGGCATGATTTGTTATTTACTTTAGTCATTAATGTCAGGTCATCTGCAAAAAACAAGTGAGAAAAATTTGGATTTTTTCTTCCTATAGTGATAGGATCCCATTTACGAATATCTACTTGGTGATTAATAAACCTAGACAACATTTCCATACATAGGATAAAATAGTGATATAGGATCACCCTGCCTTATCCCTCGACTTGGTTCGAAAAATTTTGTGATAGAACAATTAACTAGTATTGCTATAGAGCTGGTTGTAATACAATTCAATAATAGCTTGCAGAATTTGGGAGAAAAATTAAAGTATCTAAGAGTGCGGTATATAAAGGACCATTCTAAACGATCAAAAGCCTTTTCAAGATCATATAGCCTTGTTTACTTTTTAATTTTTTTAGGTTAGAAACTAGTTCCTGAATAATGATTGCATTATCTGAGGCTCTTCTATGCTTCATGAAACAGTCTGGAAAGGACTAATAATTTGCTCTAGGAAGGGTTTGAGACGGTTTGCAAGAATTTTGGTAATGGTTTTGTAAATAGTATTACAAAGGCCAATAGTCTAAAGTTTTTGATGTTATTGGCATTAGGCATTTCTGGGATAAGGCAAAGATAGATTTTGTTTATGTCTTTAGGAATTTCTTGATTTTTAAAATATCATGATAAAGATTCTTGACAGATTGCCCTATGATGTTCCAATATTTTTGAAAGAAAAAAGGGTGGAGGCCATCTGGCCCTGGGGCTTTGAAAGGCTTAAATGAAAAAATTACACTCTTGATTTCACTATCTGGTAGAGGATTGTCTAGATTAGTAAGATCTAATTTATGATGACTAGGATGACTTCTTATTATATTATTCCAATTTGTAGAAGAATGAGAGGTGATAAAAATATCAGTAAAGTGATTCAAAACGTGTGACATGATCAAGTGGTGTTCGTTAAGCCAATTTCCAGCATCATCTTTAAAGTGGGTGATTTTATTTCTCCTTCTTCTATTTGATGCTGATATGTGGAAAAATCTAGTGTTAGCATCTCCTTCATTAAGCCACATTATCCTAGATCTCATTTTCCAGTAATCCTCCTCTATTTTAAGGATGTCATTGTAATCTCTTCTTTAGATTATATTCTAATGTCTGAATGAAATCACTATGAGTATAGTTACTAGATTTTTGAATTCCTTGAAGCTTTGCTAGAATTTTCCTTTTCTTCCCCATTATATCATCAAAAGTCTTATCCTTCCAAGGCTTAACGCTATCCACAAAGTTTTTACTTGCACTACAGTAGTCTACTCCATACCAATTGTTTCTAACAAGTGTTTGACACTCAGGATGCTTACACCAAAAGTTTCTAATCGGAAAATGTTGTTTATGACCTTGTCTATCTCTAGGAATTAGTTCTACTAAAATAGGATTATGGTCAAAATATGTCTTAGGAAGATGAATTACTAAACAACTTGGAAATAATTCTATCCACTCTTTATTTCCTAAAATTTTATCTAGTCTTTCCATAATAAGGCCTTTTTTTCTTTGTCTATATTTGACCACGTATATTTGCAACCTTTATAGCCAATACCCATTAGGTTATGATGGGTTTTCAATATTTTATATTTTGATGATCTAACAAACTTGTCATGAAGAACCAGATAGAGCACCTGGCGCATAGGACATACATTTCATGTGAACTAATTGATGATCAGCAAAGGGAGGAACACAACAGGGACGTGATGATCTGGTCCCTTAGGGTTCTCCGACACAAGCAAGTCAATTATTGTACGCAATCAAGATAAAGAGGAACACAACAGGGACCTGCTGTCTTAGGGTTCTCTGACAAAAAGTACAAGTCAAGTACACAGCTGGAACGTGATAAAAGAAAGAGACCATCTGGCAACAGTTACAGAAAAGGAACACAACTAGGACCTGGTCTGTTGGTGTGTCCTGACAGGAAGTACAAAGCCCACTATCCAGCTGGAACGTAACTGCCCAGAAGTGGCTATGCAGACTGTACAACAGTCACTTCTCATTGGGAAGAAGTATACACCTTGAGTTGACATCACTATCTATTGTGCCATCTTTTGTGATAAAACAACCGGGTGCAAGACACACTACTCTTTGTGCGTTCAGTGATATTCTCTCAAGTATAACAAAGTTCATCTAACATTGAAGTCACTGGTGTGTCAAGAACAAGAAGACAACTCCACTAAGGATCAGTTTCTTAATGAGTTCATGTACATCTATAGTTGAGTTGTAATCTTGTTGTTTTGCTCTTCATTGTATTTCCTAGTTTGCTTTCTTCGAAGCGTTGTCTTAGGAACAAACCAAAATTCGTAAACCTCTGAGTTTATGTTGTGACTAGGAATAGTCATAAGTTTAAAGCCTTTGTAACTAGGATAGTTATAGAGTGGCTTATGGTGGTTGCATCACAAGTTAGTTCAAAGTCTTTGCAATAGGTTTCTTTGCAAAGTGGCTTGTGGTGGTTGTATCACAAGTTAGTTTAAAGTCTTTGCAATAAGGTTTTTGCAAAGTGGCTTGTAATAGGTAGATTACAAGTTAGTTGAGTTAAAAGCCTACGAGAGTAGGTCGTGGTTTTTTGATCCCTTGTGTGGGATTTTTCCACGTAGAAAATCTCCTGCCTTCTTTACCTTCAGTCTTTACTGCATTCTAGGCATCATCTCATAGAGGACCAGGTACTCAATTGTTTGGTGGACTCATATAAGTCAACAATTGGTATCAGAGCGGGGTTTTCCTATCAGGCTAACACCTAGGAAAGATCCTCTAATGGCTGCTCCACCAAACTTTGAAGAAGGACAATCAACCTATAGACCTCCCAGATTCAATGGTCAATACTATGGCTGGTGGAAGACCCGCATGCACGATTTTATGATGGCGGAAGATCCAAAACTGTATGACATTATATGTGATGGTCCACATGATCCCATGAAGAAGATTGAAGAAACACGGAAAATGGTGCCTAAAGGAAGAGGAGAGTACAACGACATTGACAGAAAAACTGTAGAAAAGAACTATCGTGCCAAGAAAATCTTGATGTGTGGCATAGGACCTGATGAGTACAACAGAGTCTCAGCTTATGACACTGCCAAGGAAATATGGGAGGCGTTGCAAACTGCTCATGAAGGAACCACTCAGGTCAAATAATCCAAGATTGACATGCTCACCACAGAATATAAGCTCTTTAGGATGAAGGATGATGAATCCATACAAGATATGCACACCAGATTCACCTCCATCATAAATGAGCTTCATTCACTTGGAGATGTCATTCCCAAAAATAAGCTCGTAAGGAAAATCCTCAGTGTCGTACCTGGGTCTTGGGAAAGTAAGGTAAATGCCATCACTGAAGCTAAAGCTCTACAGACTTTGACTATGGATGAGTTGATTGGTAATCTGAAGACATATGAGATGAAAAGAAAGAAAGACAGTGAAAGAAGAGAGCCTAAGAAGGAAAAGAACCTGGTGCTTAAGGCTGAAAGCAGTGATTCAAGTGATGAAGATAGTGACATGGCCTATCTTACTAAGAGATTTCAAAAGATGGTTCGAAGAAACGGTGGTATACCAAAGTGGGGCAGTTCAAGTAAAGCAAGGAACAACGATCTCTGTCACAGATGTGGAAAGCCAGGGCATTTCATCAAAGACTGCCTACTCGCAAAACAGGAGCAGTACAAGCAAAATTCTAACAAAGCAAGAAAAAGAACCTGGTTCCAGATAAAAGATTCAATCGAAAAAGTATTACTGACAATATCGTTAAGCAGGCTCTTGCTGCCTGGGGAGACTCCTCAAGTGAATCCAAAAAGGGATCAGACGCAGAAGACAATTCCTTGATGGCAGTGGAAACTGAAGCAACGAAGTACGATTCACTATTCACGCTGATGGCTCAGTCAGATGATAATGATGATGAAGATGAAGACGATGAGGTAAGCTTCTGGGATGTTCAGAGAAATCTGAAATCCTATTCTTCTAAGAAGCTAAGGTCTTTATCTAATGTCCTAATTGATGCCTATTATAGCCTTGAAAATGATAAGAAAATCCTGACCATAGAACTAGGAGAGGCAAAGCAATCTAGAGATGATCTAGTGGTCTGTGTAGTGGACCGAGATGAGACTATAGCTAATCTTGAAAAAGAAAAGGAGGCCTTGAATGAAAGAATAACTAGTGTGGAAAATGAGAGAGACGATCTGATTGTAGTAGTTGTTGATCTAAAAGAAACAATAGAAGGTCTTGACAATGAGAAACACACCTTAGAAGAAAAAGTTGCATCTACTGAAGAGGAAAGGGATGACCTATTAGCAATATGTGCTGATCTAGAAGAAACCATGAGGGACTCCATAGAGAGCATAGGAATGAGAGTCTTGGGAAAGGGAAGGAAGTAGCCAGTGAGGCGTACATCATGCTTGAAAAAGAGTTAAATGTTGTAAAAACCAGTCTTTGTAGTGAACTCGAGAGGAATCAGCAACTCAAGCTGAGTTGAAGAAGGTAAGAATGATCTTGAAAAATCCCTAAAGTGGACATGGTCCTCAGATGCTGTCACTGCCATGTATCTCAACAATGGTGGGAACAAGCAGGGCATCGGGTTCCAAAGGGAGAAAACTCCCTACAACCCGCACAGCAAGTATGTCACTGTACCTGATAACTGGCTATGTACGCACTGTGGGAACAATGGTCATTTTAAAGAAAATTGCCATGCCAGGGTTCAGTCTGCTTAGAAGAACAAAGTGTTTTCTGATAGAGTGACTACTAACAAGGGACCAGGTACCACTCGCAAAAAGCGGATGTTGCATGCATGGACTAGGAAATCTCTCATTCATCCTTTTTATAATAACAAGGGACCCAAACTAGTTTGGGTTCCTAAATCTAACCTTTGATGTGCATAAGCAGGGAACTGTGAGAGGAAGCGGACAACGATGGACTATGGACAGTGGATGCTTAAAGCACGCAGCTGAAAACATCATAAATATATTCTCACTGAAAGCCCTGCAGGAAGGGAATGTATCCTTGAGAAGGAAGTAAAGGGTATATTGTCAGTAAATGAAAAGTGGTCTCAGCGGACAAAGGAAACAAGAACATCCACTCCGACCAATTATAAATCTCCTCAAGATGACGCAGGACCTGATCCATGGTCTGCCAAACTCGAATGTCACCTAAACTTCAATTTATCAGATGATGGAGGAGGGGGAGAAGGGGTCACTCACAATTTCGCAACACCAAGGACTCCACACAGCAAAATGGTGTAGCTGAAAGAAAGAACGGAACTGGAAAATGCTGCATGGACAGTGCTCATCGCCTATGGAATCGCCAAGAAAAACTGGGCAAAAAGGAATGTTGCTCTCTACCTTGAAAACAAGTATCAGATTAGGTCCCTCGTGAATCAAAATCCACCAGGAACTGCCAAATGGAAGAAAATGCCTTGTTTCTTGACAACAGGAAGGATCAGCTTGGGATGCTCAATCCAAAAGGACGAGCGAAGGAACCCTTCTGGGTTACAATCCACAAAATAAGGCCACAAAGTCTCCAACAAAGGGCACACTTAATGGTAGGGGGTGCTCATGGGGTATTCAACAAGACACTTTTCCTTGCCAAGAAAGAAACGATGATGATCAATATGATGAACCAATCCTGTCTCTGGGAAGTATCTTGTTGACACCCAATTTTTTCCTGTATATTTTTATATGCAAAATATCTTTAAAAATAGCATATATATGTGTATATAAGTATGTCCAAGCATTTTACTATTTTTTCCATAATTTTTAAGGTTTTTAAACTAATTTATTTCCCTTTTTTTATCCATAAAAACCCAATGATTATTTCCAAAATTATTATTTTGGTAATTCATTTATTGGAATTTTATATTTAGGCTAAGATATAGCTAAGATAATTTTGCATATTTTACAAATTTATTTAGTATTTTTAAGCTAAATTGCATATAATTGCAATATTAGCCATTTTAAGATTCAATTATGTTTTATATTCCTAAAATTAAGTCCTGTATTTTTAAATTGTTAATTATATATTGTAAATCATTTTAGTGCCTTCAATTAGTTTTCAGAAATTTGTTTACTATATTTTATAAATTAAATGGGGAAAAGGGCTATTTAACGTATATCCAAATTTGGCTTTCAAATTTAGCCTAAATCTAACCCCCAATTCCCAGCCCATTTCTGATTAAACCCAATACCCAACCCAATTAAATCATCCCAAAGACCCAATCCCAAACTCTAAATCTACCCGACCCAACCCGGATTAAATCCTGGCCGTCGATCAATTTTGATCAACGGCCCAGATTCATTCTTACCTAATTAAGCCAAACGACCCCCCCTAAATCCCTCATTTGCCTCACTCGTCTCTATCTTTCTAACCTCTGGTTCTCTCTAGAACCTTTCCCCCTCTTCCCCTTCAGCTCCGATGAGTCTCACTTACCTTCTCCGGCCACCTCCTGGCCTGAATCTATGGTGGTTTCACCACCCACCATTCTCCTATGGCTCCTCACGCTTGGTTGTTGAATTTTTATGACTTGACCACGAAGAGTTGGGTCCAAACCTCTGTCGATTCAGGTTCCACGGCCATCTCCGGCAAGCCGTGTCTGTTCGAGCCTGGCCTCAATTCCTCCTGTTTAGATCCAAGCCTTTCTCACCGTTTGGGTTCCTTTGAAAACCCTAGCTTTGAGGTTTTTCTGATCTCTTTAGATCTATTCCAGATCTATGCTTTCCCTAAGCTTTTAAACGATTTTCTGATATTTTTCAAAAGTTATGCTTTCAAAACCGTTATTTTTCGATCTAGGATTTTGAGTTATGTTTCTCTGATTTTCTTGTGTGTTTCTCTGATTTTCTTCTTCTCTTGTGTGTTTTCTACTATGTTTCTCCTACTGTGTTCTGTTAAATCTCTTCTATTAGGTTGCTCCTACTGCGCTCTTGTTAAGATTTTCCTACCATATTCTTATTTGTTTCTTCTACCAGTTCTTCTACTGTTGTTTCGCATATTGTTCTTTTACTATGTTTCTCATGAGTTTCTTTTACTGAGAGATGCTTGTTAAAGGTTTCAGTTCCTTTCTGATATTTTCAAATGTATTTCGTTAAGTACTTCTGCCTGATTTACTTGTTCTCATCTCTACTCTCGATTAATGGTAGAAACCCTAGAATTTGGGGGCTCTTCCGAGTTTTGAGACTATTGGCTATGTGACTTGCTTGTGCTTTGACCCTGAACTTGCTTGATTTTAAAAAAAACGCTAATCTTTGGGCCTATTTGAGTTCGTAGAGTTGTTTCATCTACTGCTTCGTTAAGTTTTAAAATCATTGCCTCAATTTTGTTTCTTCATATGATTTTGACTTTTTGCTAAACTCTATAAGACCTTTACTTGACCCCTTTTCCGCGTGCTATCGCTGAATTACCATAGTCTACCACTTACTTATTTTTGCAATTGCATGACACTTTCACTTTGTCCTAAATTCAGCCTCGCATGCCTGATACTTGTGTACTCTTTATATGTGCTGAACTTCCCTTCTAAATGGCTTTCAATTGTGATTGGTTTCTGAGTTCCTTTGTATAAGTTTGATTGATTTTCTTTCCATGTTTGCTGACTTCCCTGTTTACTCGATTTGAGTCAAAAGTTTTCCTTAGCTTTTCTGACTTGGTTCATTTGTGGACCAATGCTTACAAAATCTCTGTCCTCCTTGATTTATTGAATACCGATGGATCCTTACCTTATTTATTTTAACCGTGTATTTCAAAATTCTTCCCTTTATTAAAACCCTATGTATTTACCCCTGATTGCATGTGTAATTGATGCTTAATTGACAATTAGTTCCTTAATTATTTTCTTACCTTATTTCTGCCTGGTTTTCAACACTATAAATGCACGACTCTTTAACACACAACACACACGATTGACAATCCTTCACTTCACAATTCACAACCTCTTCTGAACTCATATTTACTCATAATAGTGTTCTCTCTTTGCCTGCACTGTGGCCTGTTCACAAGACCTACTGCTTTTTCTCTATTTGTTTCTTTGAAACTGGTATGTCCTAATTTAAGCTTCAGCATCATCACAATGTGTTTATTTACAGCTTTTGTACCCATGTCTACTTTACTGCTGCTGCAGAGTTAAATATTTAAACTAGCATGTTGTTTCCTTTCTGTTTGTTTGTAATGAATCCCTACCCCCTATTACCCCTATGTGTTTTGAGTTATGACTTGAGGCATGTCAATGTAAGTTGTTGTCCATGAATTAAGTTAGATCCATAGGTATCTTAACCTCTAAACAATATGTGTTAACAGGCCTAAGGGTGTGCCAGCATCTCCCATTGCCGGGTATGCCCACCAGCCTGCTTTTGCCTCTTGCAACTCCCCATTCCCTATACCCTTATGTGTACTGATTTAAGTTGTTTCCCTTTCCCTTTCCCCTTTCAGAATTCTGCTTCTGCACTTGCACTCTCTCTTAGTCCTTAAGTTCTGCCCCCCTCTTGTGAGCCTTGCCTTGGGACCTTGAGTTCCCTCTGAATTTGGACACCTAAGGGCTGGCCCTTCCACACTGCACTATGTCTTAATCTGGTGATGCATTTGGGGTGAGCATTGCCCGGAGTCCTTTTCGAGGCTCTTAGGGAACTTTGACACATCCAAATGGGAGAAAGGCTTTGGAACATGATCTCTTGGAGTTGGTTTACTTTATACTTCAGACAGGAAGCCTGAATCAGGCTCTCCTTGGTTGTACCTTTTTTTAAATTTCTGATGTATTTTCTTTTATCTTCATTCTGGGCTGTAATAATTTTGTAATAAACTCTCGGGGATGGCTAGTGAAAAAGGGAGGGGTAACCATGTATGCAAAGGGGTAGATATCCTGCCTATAGGAGTTTCTGAATTTCTGCATTCTCATATAGATAACTTGCCTATAGGAGTTTCTGAATTTCTGCATTCTCTCATATATAGATAACATGTCTTTAGGAATCCTGCATTCTCTCATATATAGATACCATGTCTTTAGGAATCCTGCATTCCCTCATATATAGATACCATGTCTATAATTATTCGAAATTAGAATTCTGCATATGCATATAGAAAATATGCCTATAGGTCTTTCTGAATCTTGCATACACACTCTTCATCAGGCAATCATGTTTATAGGTCTTAATCAATCAATTGCAATTAGATCTCATGTTCATAATAAAATTCAGCACCTAGATATCATGCTTACAGGTTTTCTGCATTTCACCATGTTTGTTAAAAGGGGTTTAAAGTCTACAACGCATAGAAACCATGTCTATAGGAGCTATTAATTAAGTCTGAATCGCCTCACTCCCTTATAAGTCTAAAACCAGTAATAACGATGTGTTACCATTTGCAGAACTTACAACCTTTTGCTAAAACTTGTCTTCCTTTAATAATCTAGCAACCTTTCTCAATCAGTATGTATTCAGTTTATTTTATTGTTTCTGAAATCAGTAGATATCATGCCTATAGGACCCTTGTCCAACACTTAGGCAAGCCTTAGGGTAAAATTATAAACTGAATCAATTTTTATTAGCTACAACCAACAGATAGGCCTGCTTCGGGCTTCTTATCTGAATTATGTAATAAATCAGTCTGCCTCAACCTTTTAAGTTTTAATTAGACCTTAAGCAGTATGTGTAAGTCATGCTAACTACTTGCTTTTCTCTGTTTAAAGGAGGTGTATTTGAGCCTTTGTTTGTTTATATGCTTTTCCCCAAATTGGCTATATGTGTTCTTGCCTGTCGCCTTAGTATTTTACCTTTTGAAACCACAAATAAGCCAATATCTCCTCCCTTTAGGTTTAGTAGTCCCAAGTACCTCCGGGGCTGATAGGATAGAGGCGGGTAATAGCATGCAATAGGTAAACGAGACCATTCCGCGCTTTAATACCTTAACGGGGTGGGAAAGGGTAGATATGGATATGATGACCACACGATAACATCACGTGTAGCCCCTCATTGAGGAGTGATTGCCGGATGTTGTGTGGGGTGATCCATATTATTAATAAACCTAGGACCCCCCTTTCCCTTTGTTCTTTGTTTCTTTTAAATCTTTTTAGAACCATTTCTTCTAAGAAAATCAACTCTCTTTAGTTCTTTCCGACTTTGTTTATTTGTGATCATTAGATGAAAATCCCCTCTTATTTGGAACTCTTACTTGCCTATGTGTTATTTGTACTTAAGTCACAACAATAGTTTGGCCGGGAACCACACTAGTGGATCCTGAGGGGTGCCTAACACCTTCCCCTTGGGATAATTTCAAGCCCTTACCCAATCTCTGGTTACTTAAATCAAACCCTTCTTAGTGTCCTAATGCACTTAAATCATTAGGTGGCGACTCTTCAATTCAAAACCCAATTCCCAAAAGGGAACGAGTTGTCTTCCCGAATGTCATGAACCTGATTTCGCGAGAAAAAGAGGGCGCGACAGCATGGCGACTCTGTTGGGGATATTCTTTTAGGCTTTTACCATTTCAAGCTATTACTGTGACTTTACATTTCTTATATGCCTTTATTTGTTTAATCCCTTTAAGCATTTAATTCCTTCTTCTATTACAAAACTAACTTGTCTTTTGTTTCTTTCTCTTATTTCTTTTACCGCCTTCCTTTACTGCATTCCTTTATTACTGTTTTAAATTATTGTAATTATTATTTTATGAACGTGCAAATACGTGACAACTTGTTTTAATTATTGCATAAGCATGTTTTCAACATCATATTCCACTCGTGCCAAATAAAATACCATAGCAACGCTTATAATGAGTGGTTGCGCCCTTCCGATATTATCATCCCCTAAATCCGGCAAAGGCATATTTGCGGTAAAACCAGTCGATCAACGGTGTAGTCAACGGTTCCGAGCCTTTCCCTCTTGAGCTGTCTGCTCAAAGGTTTCAGTCTAATACCCCATTGGAACCTCACTCTGTTTAATTGTGCATGCATCATGGTCAAACCTAGCCGAGTCAGTTATGTTGTCCGCATAATGACTCTTTAAGATAGCCTTGTCCAAAGTCCACTGGGTTTTCCCAAAACCCAAACGGACACTACCACGTTTTGTGCATTTATTTGGAGAACTAAAATACTTTTATGCCAATTGTTGATATTAAATAGTCGAGTCTGGTGGGGGTAAGGGCCTAACCTTTTTGTCTTGCAGAAATATGAGGCACGAAATCCTCAGATTCGGCATGGTCACCAACATCCACCCAAGATTGCTAAGCTGGTGAAAGGATTTACACTCTAGTGACCAAAATCGTTTCTCAAAAGGGTCGAAGATTGTCAGAATGCTGAAGGAAATGAAGGCGGACATCTGACCAGAGCTTACTTGCTACTAGGACTGCGCGAGCTAGGGGAGCTGTTCGATGGAGCCAACAATGCCGAGTCTGGGGAAGGTCCCTCTGGGACCAAATAGATAGGAATTTCCATTTCCGCTTTATAAGATGTAATAAGGCCGATGACCATTAGTGATTTTTATTTTCTTGTTATTTAGTGTCGTTTTGGGATTCGTCTACCTTTTATCAATAAAATGAGACATTTAGCATTCTAAGTTCTCCAAATCAACTTGACGCTAGGCCTACCTCGGGCACAAAGAGGTTCCCCAAATTAGGACACGCTTTATTTTTCCGCACTATGTGTTTAAATATTGCAACATTTTTTATGATCCTCACTGACTTGTTACCTTTTGTTTTACTTTTTGTTTATTCCCCTCCCCAAAGGTTAGTTCGTGAACTCTGGCAACATCATCATATTTTACGAGATCCAGGGGCCCTCCACCTACTCCTCCTCCCAGTCCTGTCAGACACAAAAACAAAGGAAAAATGGAAGATTCGAACAACTCAGCTGAACGGGTAGAGGTCACTCATGGTACTCTGGTCCCCAAGGAAAATGCATCCCAACTAGAACAACAGCTGTTGAAGTTTCAGGAAGAACTTGATCAAGTACGGAATCTGGCAAATCTGTCATTTTCCCTCACCACTCCAGAGGTTACTTTCCCAAAAACTCAGAATCATATACCTCCGCAAAACATCCCAAATCAACAAAACCATCCCGCTCCTCACCACCACTGCAATACTTGCCATACCTCAAATAATACCTCACTACTCATCCCAGAATTCCATAACTCCACAAATGACCACTGCCACACCCAACATAATACCCCCATCTACGTGGATACTGTGCCACACTCCACCCAGCCCATCTCAAGCATACCCGAGTCCGATGATCAGGACTTGCTCATCAGAAATCTGGCCGAAGAGCTTAAAAAGTTGACTAGCAAAATTCAAGGCGTTGAAGGTAGTAAGGGAATTGAGGGGCTAAACTATGAAGATCTTTGCATACAACCCGATGTCGAACTGCCCGAGGGGTACAAACCTCCCAAGTTCGAGATGTTTGATGGTACAGGGGATCCAAGGGTCCACTTGAGAACATACTGTGACAAATTGGTTGGAGTAGGAAAAGACGAGAAAATCCGCATGAAGCTTTTCATGAGGAGCTTGAAGGGAGATGCTTTATCTTGGTACATTAGCCAAGATCCGAAGAAGTAGTCAAGCTGGGTAAGCATGGCGTCTGATTTCATGGACAGATTCAGGTTCAACACAGAGAATGCACCAGATGTGTTCTATATTCAAAACTTGAAGAAGAAACCCATAGAGACCTTCCGTGAGTATGCTACTCGATGGAGATCAGAAGCTGCTAAGGTTAGGCCTGCCTTGGAAGAAGAGCAAATGAACAAATTCTTCGTTCAGGCCCAAGACCCACAGTATTATGAGAGACCGATGATGATCGAAGGCCACAAATTTTCTGACATTATCAAGCTAGGAGAAAGGATCGAGGAAGGCATCAAGAGTGGTATGGTTACGAACTTTGAAGCCTTGCAAGCTACCAATAAGGCTTTACAGTCTGGTGGTACGTCCAAGAAAAGGGACGTAGGTGCTGTAATGGTTGCACAGAGGACCAAATCCCCTATCAAATACCAAACCTATCCAATGCCTCCACTCACATATCAACCTACTCCAAATTACCAAGCACCCTCACCCTCTTACCATACTCCACCACCCACTTATCAGTCAGCTCCACCTCCCGCATATCAGCCCACTTCACCCAAATACTCCCAACCAGCACATGTTTACCAAGCCTACAACACCCAACCATCCCACTATCAATCACCTCCCCCACGTCAAAACTTCCCTAGACCTCTACCAAATTTTGACCGCAGACCTCCCAAAAAGTATACCGCCATTGCTGAACCAATTGACCAGCTGTACGAAAGACTTAAAGCTGCTGGTTATGTCACCCCTATCCCTGCTATAACACCTGAAAACCCTTCCTAATGGGTCAATCCAAATAAATCCTGTGCATACCATTCCGGCATGAAAGGACATACCATTGATGAATGCCGCTCTCTGAAGGATAAAATCCAGACTTTGATTGATAACAAGATCTTTGTAGCAAAGGAACCTGCTTCGAATGTCCGCAATAACCCTCTGCCAGACCACAAGGGCGGAGGTGTTCACATGATCGAGATAGAAGACGACTGGGACCCCAATGGATCATTCGGTTTAATCACAGAAGGCGACGATCCAATGAAGCCAGTAGTCACCCTTAATCCGATTATGTTCTAGATTCAGCCTTCTGGGGACACCGAGGTAAACATGTCCATGCCACTCGAGTTTGAAGCACCATCCTCTGCAAAGACGCCAGCGTCGATTGAAGTTGAGTTTATGTCGCCAGCAAATGCACCTACACCCTTTGAAGTTGCAGTTTTACCGCCTAAAGGGCCTGCTCCATTCGGAGTAAAGATAGCCACGCCAATTCCAGTGGCAATGTCGGCAGTAACACCGTTCCATACAAAGGCTATATCATGGGAATACACAGCCGAGGCAAGAAGAAAATGGAAGGTCAAGTTCGGGAAGCCGTTGCGGCATAGGGTATGACAAGAACCGGTAGGGTTTATACCTCGGAGCATTTGGCCGAGTCAAGCAAACAGGCCTCTAGTCGGCCAACCATCACTGAAACTGGGCCGACGATCTCTGGAGAAAGATACAAGCCAAAGAATACTTAGTCATTGATCAGCTGAACAAAACACCGGCACAGATTTCTATCCTTGCTTTGCTATAAAGTTTCGATGCACACAAGAATGCCTTGCTTAGAGTGCTGAGTGAGGCATTTGTACCAAGTAACATCACCGGCGGAGAAATGGCTAACATGGTAGGCCAGGTTTTGGAAAGTCACAAGATCACTTTTCACGAAGATGAGCTGCCACCAGAAAGGTTGAGTCACAACAAGGCATTGCACATCACGGTGCAGTGCGAATATTATTTTATTACCGGGATCTTGGTTGATGGAGGGTCCAGTCTCAACATTTGTCCGTTGGTAACACTCAGGACATTAGGAAAGGGGCTGCATGAGATCAAGGACGGGGCCATCAACGTCAAAGCTTTCGACGGATCCCAAAGGTCCACTATTGGGGAAATTAGCTTGTGTTTGCAAATGGGGCCTACTTGGTTTGATGTTGATTTTCAAGTAATAGACGTGCCAGCATCTTACAATTTGTTGTTGGGATGACCGTGGATTCATGCCGCTGGGGCTGTAGCGTCAATGCTACATCAGGTAGTGAAGTTTGAGTGGAACCACCAAGAGGTGATCATTCAAGGCGACGGTAGCAATCCCATATACAGTCGCCGGACTATCCCAGCAATCGGAGGCAGAAGAAAGATAGGTGGGGAAACTTACCACCACATCGAGCGAGTCAACGCCGTCGATAAGGATAAGTGGTGGGACAACAAAATTGAAAGCATATTGAACTGGAGCGGATACGAACCTGGCAAGGGATTTGGCAAGAATCTCCAAGGAATCGCTAAGCCCATCAAGCTCAAGAAACATGGCACCACTTTCGGATTGGGGTATGAGTACCTGGAAAGAATTCAACGACTGGTCGCCGCGATGGCAGCCAATACCCTGCTTGGAGCATACTTTCCAATCGGGCGAAGTTATCTATGGGTCAGAAGAAGAGGAAGCACTGGCAGCAGTGAGGAATTTGTTCTTGGAAGACGATAATATGGATTGTTGTGTCGTTTTTGAGGAGGAGGGGGAGGAAGGCCCTTCTATACAGGCTGTAAGCAGAGGAGCATGCCTCAATAACTGGACTATCAGAATCACCAGAGCCCGGCGAGCCTCGGGGTAGCAAGGCTGAACAAGCATCATGCACTATTTTTATTTTTACTAGTTGACTTTCCTTTCGCATTTTTATTTTTGCAAGAAAGAGCTCCAATGTTCAAAAACAGTTATGGAATTTATCAAAGCATTTCGGTTTTCTTATAAATCTTACTCTTATTATTTTCTCTCATTACTTTACTTATACAGCATTACTATTACTTATCTTGATGAACCAATGACTGTGACATGCAACGAGACAACGCAACAAACGGACATAGATTCAGAGGAAGATGATATACCAGAAGAGATCGTTAAAGAAGTTGAGAATTTTGAGAACAGACCTAAGTCCAACCTGGATGAGACTAAGATTGTTAACCTGGGAGATGCAGAAAACGTCAAAGAAACACAAATCGGCGTTCACTTGTCACCCTCAGAAAAGGAAGGGTACACAGAATTTCTAAGAGAGTATGAGGACATATTCGCCTGGTTGTATGATGACATGACTGGGCTAAGTACATCTATTGTGGCACACAAACTGCCGACTGATCCAACATGTCCACCGGTGAAGCAGAAGCTCAGAAAATTCAAGCCAGATATGAGTTTGAAAATCAAGGAAGAAGTCACCAAGCAGGTCAAAGCCAAAGTTCTCAGGGTAGTAGAATATCCAACATGGTTAGCCAATATTGTGCCAATACCGAAGAAGGATGGGAAGGTCTGAGTCTGTGTTGACTACCGGTACCTCAACCGGGCCAGTCCAAAAGACGACTTCCTCTTGCCAAACATACACATCCTAATTGACAATTACGCCAAGCACGAGTTGCAATCATTTGTAGATTGTTTCGCTGGGTATCATCAGATCTGGATGGATGAAGAAGATGCTGAGAAACGGCTTTTATTACGCCGTGGGGAATGTACTGCTACAAGATGATGCCATTTGGCCTTAAGAATGCAGGGGCCACTTACATGAGAGCCATGACTACCATTTTCCATGATATGATACACAAGGAGATCGAGGTGTACGTAGACGACGTCATCATTAAGTCAAAGAAGGCCATTGATCACATGGAAGATTTGAGGAAGTTTTTCAATAGACTGCGAAGGTACAACTTAGGGGTGAATCCCGTGAAGTGTGCATTTGGGGTTCTAGCTGGAAAATTGCTTGGGTTTATTGTGAGCCACCGGGGAATAGAACTGGATCCATCAAAGATCAAAGCCATTCATGAATTGCCACCGCCAAAGAACAAGAAGGACGTAATGAGTTTCTTGGGGAGACTTAACTACATCAGCCGGTTCATAGCACAATCTACAGTTATCTGCGAGCCAATCTTCAAGATGTTGAAGAAGGATGCCGCCACCGAATGGACTGATGACTGCCAGAAAGCTTTCGACAGAATCAAGGAATACTTGTAAACACCACCAGTCTTTGTCCCGCCTGAACCAGGTAGACCTCTGTTACTCTACATTGCAGTGTTAGATGGTGCCTTCGGTTGCGTCCTGGGGCAGCATGATGAAACGGGAAGGAAAGAACAGGCCATCTATTATCTCAGCAAGAAGTTCACCCCGTACGAGGCCCGGTATTCTCTGTTAGAGTGCACCTGATGTGCTTTGACTTGGGTAGCTCAGAAGCTGAGGCACTACTTCTGTGCCTATACTACATACCTCATATCAAGGATGGATCCTTCGAAATACATCTTTTAGAAGCCCATGCCCATCGGCAAGCTAGCCAAGTGGCAAATCCTGTTGAGTGAATTCGACATTGTCTACGTAACTCAGAAAGCAGTCAAGGGACAGGCACTAGCAGATTACCTGGCCGAAAACCCCGTGGATGGAGAATACGAACCCCTGAAAACGCATTTTCCTGACGAAGAGGTAGCATTCATAAGAGAAGATATTGCAGAATCCTATGATTGGTGGGGAATGTTTTTCGATGGAGCAGCAAATTTCAAAGGAGTTGGCATAGGAGCAGTCCTAGTATCAGAAACCGGTCAGCACTATCCGGTGTCTGCCAAACTCAGGTTCCCGTGCACCAACAATATGGCCGAGTACGAAGCCTGTATCTTAGGGCTCAAGATGGCTATTGACATGAACATTCAAGAGTTGCTAGTAATTGGGGATTCAGATCTGCTCATACACCAGGTCCAAGAAGAATGGGCAACCAAGAACTCTAAGATACTCCCTTATCTGCATCATGTACAGGAGTTGAGGAAGAGGTTCACAAAGACAGAATTTCGACATGTTCCCAGAATCCAGAATGCGTTCGCCGATGCGTTGGCTACCCTGTCATCCATTATACAACATCCGGACAAAAACTTCATTGATCCCATTCCAGTAAAGATCCATGATCAGCCAGCTTACTGTGTTCATATCGAAGAAGAAGTAGATGGAAAACCTTGGTTTCATGACATCAAGGAATATTTGGCAAAAGGAGAATACCTAGAACTAGCAAACACTACTCAGAAGCGCACACTTCGAAAGTTGTCCAACAATTTCTTTCACAGCGGAGGAATCCTATATAGGAGGACTCCAGATTTGGGATTATTAAGGTGTGTCGATGCAAAAGAAGCATCCAGGATGTTAGAGGAAATTCATGCCGGGACCTGCGGTCCACATATGAACGGCTTTGTTTTGGAAAAGAAAATACTCTGGGCTGGTTACTTTTGGATGACTATGGAAACAGACTGCATCCAGTATGTCCGGAAATACCATCGCTGTCAGGTACATGCAGACATGATCAAAGTACCCCCAAATGAGCTTAATGCAACAAGCTCACCATGGCCGTTCGCCGCCTGGGGAATGGATGTTATCGGACCAATCGAACCTGCCGCTTCCAACGGGCACATGTTTATCCTAGTGGCAATTGATTATTTCTCCAAAGGGGTCGAAGCAGCATCTTACAAAGCAGTAACCAAAAGAGTCGTGGCAGACTTCGTCCGCGACCGTATCGTTTGTCGGTTCGGAATTCCAGAGTCCATCATTACTGATAATGGCTCCAACCTCAACAGTGACCTGATGAAGGCCATGTGTGAAACCTTCAAGATCAGACACAAGAATTCTACAGCCTACAGACCGCAGATGAACGGAGTGGTAGAGGCCGCCAATAAGAATATCAAGAAAATACTAAGAAAAATGATAGAAAAGCATAAGCAGTGGCACGAGAAGCTACCATTTGCTTTATTGGGGTACCGCACCACATCTCGCACATCAACCGGGGCAACTCCCTATATGTTGGTTTATGGTACAGAAGCCATCATTCCCGCTGAGGTGGAAATTTCTTCCTTGAGGATCGTACAAGAAGCTGAGCTCGACGACGCAGAATGGGTGAAGAGTCGTTACGAGCAACTAGCTCTTATAGATGGGAAGAGAATGAATGCAGTTTGCCACGGTCAGCTTTATCAGAACAGAATGTCCAGAGCCTTCAACAAGAGAGTCAAGCCGAGACAGTTCACGCCGAGGCAGCTAGTGTTAAAGAAAATTTCCCGCATCAAGATGAAGCCAAAGGGAAATTCGCTCCTAACTGGCAGGGTCCATACATGGTTCACCGGGTTCTAACAGGAGGGGCCCTTATACTTGTAGAAATGGACGGAGAAGTTTGGCCAAAACCGATCAATTCAGATGCAGTCAGGCGCTACTATGTGTAATCTTATGTTTTCCTATATGATGTAATTTGAACTACGTCTGACCTGATTCCCGTTTAATAGGCGATACGTAGGCAGCCTTATGGGTTCGGTCACAATTCAATAAAATTTTCATTTCCCCCGAAATTAGAAACTGGGGCAGAATTTTGAGGAGGACCCTCAAAATTCCGAAGTAATTTCAGCCGATCATCGCGAGCAGTAGTCAGAAAAGTCAACCCATTAAACTGGGGCAGAATTTTGAGGAGGGCCCTCAAAATTCCGTAGCAGGAGAGGTGGCAATGTCCGGAACCACGTCACAGTCGTCGGTTCATCTAAAAAGCTATTTCTTAACTATATACTTATGTCATATCTTTTTACAAACTCATGCATGTTTATTGTTGAAATCGCTTTGTTTAGCAACGCTACCCCAATGATACATACTGATGTCACCGAGACAGAGCCGAGCAGGTCAAGCAAAGTCAGCGGGGATACGAACTAACCTTTCCCCTTTACAAAACTCACGATTTTTCTTTGGATGCAGGCACGCGAGTCGCAAAATCATCAAACAGATTATACACTCATATTGTTCAGGAACACAACTCTCAGAACCATCGCACCTATTCACAAGTTGCTATCCGCAAACAATATCCCCAGCAGCCACAATATCGCAATCAGCTAAGAAAACTCTATTACCATTTATCTCTTGCATAAGGCTACTATTCTGCCTTCCGAGACTAAGCACTGTCTCCATCTGCATTTCCTACATTGCATAAGGCTACTACTCTGCCTTCCGAGACTAAGCACTGTCTCCATCTGCATCTCCTGCATTGCATAAGGCTACTATTCCTGCCTTCCGAGACTAAGC
>NW_017673893.1:106474-116286 GCF_001879085.1 Nicotiana attenuata | reverse complement strand
GCGGCTAAGTTCTTGGAAGTAAAATTTTGAGTTCCCTGCTATTTCTTGTTTGAAAATTGCTAAAATCCTGTTCATTTGGTGTCATCTGATTTCGTTTGTTTTAGGAAAACTCCTCTAGAAAAAAAACGAATTCTGAACCTTGGTTCAATGGCCTGTAGTTTGGTTTCTTAGAGTCTTGGTTTTGAGTTTTGTTGCTGGGGTTACTGTTCCATTGAATTTGGTTTGAGCTTGCTGTTGCTGTTACTATTCCATTGCTGCTCCTACTCTTGTTGTTTCACTTTTTAGCTCATTTCATTCGTTCGTTTGCTGTAATCAGGTACATGATCTCTGGCTCTACCTCCTGTGAAGCTTGAATTGAAGAGTAAAATGGAAAACTAAAGTTCAAAACATGTTTTTCAGTTTATTTTATGAATTCAGTTCTATCTCCTTGTTGTATGGTATTATATAGCTTTAGTTCATTGTCTTCTTAATTAATTTCTACTTTAGCTGGTGGAATTTGTTTTTCTCGTATTTAATTTGGGATTGTTAAAATGTTGTGGGTAAAAGACTTAGTCAAGAGGCATGTGTTCAGTTTTTCTTAGTTTTGGCTGTACATTTCGGTTTTACATTGCTTGGTAATAATCTTATGTAGAACCAGATATCATGACAAGTGTAAGATGTGTAGTCTGTTGTGATGTGTTTGTTTTCTCAGAATTGGTTGTCCCTTGAAAGGTGATCACAAACTCATGTTGAGGATAGTGGATTTGCCTACTAGTTTTTGTTTAAATTTTGGCATCAATCAGTTTAATGTATGATATCTTGTGAAATGAGGTTTTAAACCTCGTAATTTGAGGCCTTGTTTATTGTTATGAAAGAAAGGTTAGACATATGTTGTTTGCTTCTGAGGAGACTCGATCTTGAGTCCTAAACCCCCAGCAATTGACTTTGAAGTCTGGTTTGGGCTCTTTTGGGCCCAAAATTTATTCTTCTTGTGATGTGGCCTAGTGAGTCTAAGGCAGACTTGGGCCCAAAGTGCAGACATGATTAGAAAAATGTAGTTTTAGTTGCTCTACATTTAAATAATCAAAGAAGCAAAAATGTTAGTTTAATCATGTGATCCATATAGTTATATCTGATTGGCATTCAATAAATTGTGTACAATTCTAAGTTCTTGTGTGTAATTTAGCGTTGAATATTGCAATTGGGCCTTTAGCGTTGACCCAGTGTCCTTTTTGATGCGCTACAGATTTCATTTAAGCTTAGCCCTTCTGTTTTCAATGTGCAAAAAAAATGACAGAATGTTGATTTGGGCCTGCTTGTAATTGGGTTTTACGTATAACCACACATTATTCCATTTCCTTGATTCTTAAGATTAAGTTATATGTCTGCCTAGAGTAAAATCAAATCACTTTAATCCTTTAGCTAATTTATTAGGCTCATTAATTAATGGAGGTGTGCTATATTAGACAACACAAATAGTTTATGGCCCTCCGTAATTTAGTTTGAAATCCCTTTAAAATTGGAATTGAGGCGTGCCATGCCAAACAAAAATCTCAAATGCGTGGCCCTCATTAAATTATTTCTTTCAGAATCCTTAGAACTAGAGGCATGCCATTTAGCAAATTTCCATGTCCCTCGCAAAGTTAACAACGCGTAGTTGCTTTAGGCGCGTTATTTAATAATTTACCTTCCTAAGTTCGGGTGCGCATTTATGTGACCCAAATCCAAAATCTCAATAATGTTAGATAAAATATGTCGAGAACCGCGGGTGCATTTATGTGACATGGTTCGAGACGTATTTTAAATAACGTTGCAATTTTCCTTAAAAAAATAATGAAATAAAGCGGTTAAAGTTTAAAACTGTACCATAGGTTAGAACATGTATTAAAATCAGATAATGGGCCAATTATAATAGTTGAGCGACCATGCTAGAACCACGGAATCCGGGGGTGCCTAACACCTTCCCTCGGGTTAACAGAATTCCTTATTCAGAATTTTTGGTTCGCAGACTTCAAAAGGAAAGTCAAAATTTCCTCGATTTGGGATTTAAAATAAACCGGTGACTTGGGACACTAAATAAACTATCCCAAGTGGCGACTCTGATAAATTAATAATCCCATTTCGAATAATGTCACTTAAATAGAAAAACTCCCTTATATATTATCCTTCGGGGTGGTGTGTAAAAAAGGAGGTGTGACAGCTCTGGCGACTCTGCTGGGGATACAAACCCAGAACTTCGGTTCAGGGTTTAAGAATTCGAGCTTAGAATAAATTGTTATATTTGGCTTTATTTATTATCTGATTTTGTTACATATTTGGGCCTAATGTGCTAAGTGTTGCTTTTACCGCTTTGATATTATCTGAACTGTCTATATAAACTGCTACGAAACCCCTCTCTTCTCTCTCCCGAGGAGTGCACGCTAGTCGTGACTTCTTTCTGTTAGTGTCATATCTCAAATAGAACGAGGTTCGGACAAGTTGCAAAGCCGGATGATCTTTTGGTTACCGGTACGCTGCTCCCCCCCCCCCCCCTCCTGGCTCGAGTTGTCCGCTCGAGTAAGCCAGGTCTAGAACAATAAACCAAGGTTTTAAACCTAGTATAACAAAGCCTCATGCCGGATCCCTAGTAGGAACATTTATTTGCATCACGTGCATTTTTGACTTAGGATACTAAACACAAGAGTTGGGTCTGTCTAGGACAGGTGTACCTGAAATGAAAAGACCATCCTGATGCATCCTACTTGCTACTTGTGCATTCATTTGCTTTGGATTTGCATGTTGACCGGCTTATTAAATAAAAGGAGAGAGTTTGGAAAAGAAAATAACAGTGTGAGGGATAAGGGAGGTAATTACCTGTTTGAAAACCAATTTCCCAAAATATACTGAAACTCTGCCGAGATTTTGAAGAAAAAAAAAACAAAAAGAGAATTTTATTGTTTTCAAGGAAAAAGAAAAATTGGTTTTGTCAAATCTGACCGAACTACGCGGGTCTGATTCTCACCGGATGCGAGATACGTAGGCAAACCTCATCGGTTCCGACCCCAATTTTCAAAAAGTCCAAAAGTATTTTCTTTAGAAATCTTTCCTTTGAAAATTCAAAAAAAAGTAGTTTTTAAACTCAAAAATGGTTTCCTTCTTTCTAATGTCTTTCATACGAAAAAGAAAGGAAAAATTCAATAAAATTCAAAATCCAAAAATACGGGTTTCCTTCATTTTGAAGTATTTTTCCAAAAAAAAAATCAGAAACAAAAATCCAAAAAAAAATACTCCTTAGATGTCTTTCTTTCACAAATGTCAATAAAAAAAAATTGAAAAATTGAAGTCCAAAAATATTTTTGCTTTTCTTTAGAAATACTTTTGTAAATAAATAAAAGCTTAGAAATTCAAAACATTTTTCTTAAAAAAAGGTCCCTCTTTCGAAAATTAAGAGGTTACATCCAAAATCCAAAAAAAAAATATTTTCTTTCTTCCTTAGGAAAAGAGAAAACAAATGAAAATTCAAACAAAAATATTTTCTTTTTTCTTTTGAAATTCCCAAAGTTCCAATCAAAAGAAAAGGAATTTTTAGAAGTCTTTCTTTCAAAAATAAAATCAAAATCAAAATGAAAAATCAAAAAAAAAATCCCTTCCTTCTTTTAAAGCATTTTCTTTAGAAAATTTCAAAAGAAAAAAAATCAAAAAATCAAAAATATTTTCCTTTTGCCTTAAAGCTTTCATGGTCTTGAGTTTTACACAAAAAAAAAAAAAAGGAGTTAGTTTACTTACTCCATTCCCAATCTTCCCGAACTACGCAAGATCTGATTCATGCGGGGTCATGATACGTAGGCAATCCCCGTTGGATTCGATCATAGCGGTAAAATAAATTGAGTGACAAAATAAACTGAAAAAAGGAGTGACAAAAAAAAACAAGAGCGACAAGAAATGAAGAGTGACAAACAAAAAGAGAAAAGAGAGTGCAAAAAATAAAAGAGCGAAAAAAATGAGATGACAAATCAAGAGTGATTAGAGAGAAACATTGATTGAAGAAAAGAGGTCCATACTGAAAGAGTTAGTTAAGGCCGGAATGAAACATGCAACCGTTCAAACACATGGTAGAAGAGTTTAACTGTTAGGTGCATTGCATCCCAACATGCGATTTCCTATATGTTAAATGTTTCAAAACTAACAAGGTTGTTGCGTGTGCAAAAAGCCAGGTTTTGGTGGTTGGTTTTGTTGGTAGTGTAGCCTCCCCTCCTTCACAAGATCCAAAGGCACAGATGACATTCGCAAGCAATCTACCAATCATAGGTCCTGAGGATAGCCCGACATCGGCTATTCTGCAGCTAGAATCAGCGGTTGTTGAAGAGAATAAGATGTTGCGTCTCCGCATATGGGTAATGTGGGACGCCTGGTCTAATGGTAGGGAACCGCCAAGTTCAATTCCTGGGTTCCTTGAGTTGATCCCCAGGTCAGGTGAGGTCACCAATGTCCCTGTGCCCAATCCGCTCATCTCATGCGGGCACCCTCCAAGGCCCTCCAATGATCCTGGCATGCCTTTTGTGGTTCGCCCCCAGGCACCGGCTCCAAGGGTACCGCCTCCAATGTTCACCTTCCAGGGTCCACAACTTCAATCAGAAATAACATATGCGACCCCGTACTCTTTCACTCAACCTCCGCGATATGATCTCTCGGTGGAGCAAGAAAAGGTTGCTAAAAATCCCGAGCAAGAGGAAATTACTCGGAAAATGAAGAGCCTAGAACAAAGCTTGAAAAACATTCAAGGTCTGAGTGGCCAAAAGAGTGTCTCATACTCTGACCTTTGTATGTTTCCTCATGTCCACTTGCCAATTGGCTTCAAGATGCCAAAATTTGAAAAATACAACGGGCACGGAGACCCGGTCGCTCATCTGAAACGATACTGTAACCAGTTGAGGGGTGCTGGTGGAAAAGAGGAGTTGCTAATGGCCTATTTTGGGGAAAGCCTCACCGGAATCGCTTCTGAGTGGTATACAGATCAAGAAATTACTCATTGGCACGTGTGGGATGACATGGCTCGAGATTTTGTCCGCCAGTTCCTGTATAATGTGGACATCGCTCCCGACAGAAACTCTTTGTCCAATTTGAAAAAGAAAACCGCGGAAAGCTTCCGTGAGTATGCTGTCAAATGGCGTGAGCAAGCTGCGAGGGTAAAGCCTCCGATGGACGAAGTTGAAATGGTCACAGCCTTTCTGCAGGCCCAAGAGGCTGACTACTTCCAGAACATGATGTCTGCTGTGGGTAAGCCGTTCGCTGAGGCTATCAAAATTGGGGAAATGGTTGAAAACGGTCTAAAAACGGGCCGAATCTTGAGTCATGTTGCCTTTAAGGCCACATCACAGGCTGCTCAGAATGGTTTGGAGGGTTTGATGAACAGAAATGAGTTTGAAGAGGGAGTCATGACGGTTTCAAGCTCGAGGGGGGCTTTGAAGAGGGAGTCATGACGGTTTCAAGCTCGAGGGGGGCCCGCAGGTCATTCAACCAATCAAATGTGCCTCCTATGGTCCCACCACACTATTATCCCTTTCAAGATGATGCTTATGCCGTGGAACCGCCTCTCTATGCGGTGATGAACGCGCAACCTTACCCGCGGCCACAACATTATACACAAAACCGAGCTCCTCCTCCCAGAAATGCCCATCCTTACCAAGCTCCATATAATCCCCAACCAAATGATCCCCAATACAATCCTCGCCCAAGAGAGCCTTTCAGAAAGAATCAGTTCACCCCTATTGGTGAATCGTATTCAAGCTTGTTCCAAAATCTAATCAGGCTAAATCTATTGCAGCCAGTGGCCCCGAACCGGCCGAACCCCGAGTCCCCCTTGCACCGAGCTGATGCTATATGTGAATACCACTCTGGAGCGGTGAGACATAGTACAGAGGACTGTTGGACCCTCAAAAGGGCAGTTGAAGATTTGATAAAAGCTGAAAGAATTGTTTTTCAGGATGAAGAAGCTCCTGATGTGATGAACAATCGTTTGCCTGCTCACAACATCGGGCCAATAGTCGGAATGATCTGTGAAGCTGAGGAATTTGATCCGGCACTGAAGGCTATTGCAGCCATTGCCGAAACAGAAGAAAAGCCAAAAAACGGCCGCCAAGCCTGAAAGTTCCCCATCAGACGGGAGTCTTGGTAGCCAGTCTTGCTATCCTTTCTGCGTCCGGATTATCTCAGGGTGTGATCCTGATGTTTTTACTTTATTGTCTTACTTTCCGATGTAAACCCTTCTATCTTCAAAAATTGAAAAAAAAAATCAAAAATCAAATGAACTAATATTTCATTGTCCAGGAATGCCTCTTTTCTTAATCTTGTCATTTTTCTTATTCTCTTTTCATTTCTATTAAATGCAGATTTCAATAACATGACATGCTTGCGGACTTCATGCCCAGATCCCAAAACGCTGTCAGACTTCGAAATAATGAATCAAGAGTTGAAATGCAAAGAAGATCAAGTTTAAAGGAAATAAAACAAAAAGTTGGAACAGTTGAAGGAACATTTGCTCCAGAATTGGAAAGGTCCATACATTACAACAAGAGTGCTGCCAAAAGAGTGTGTTGTACTTAGGACACATCGAAGGAAATGGCCCTAAAACAACTGTCAAAGCAAATGCAGTGAAAAGGTACTATGTTGGATCCTCCATATAGTTCTAATATTCTCCGGTTGGGATGACGAAGGCTTTCATTCTCGCTACCCAAACACTATCAACCCTTTGTAAACCCTTTGAGTCAGCTCTCATTCTTTGATTACCCTCTTTGGAACCTGGAAGTGTTATTGGAAAATGAAATGAAAAAAAAAAGAGAAAAAAGGGAAGAAAAGGCAAAGAAAATGAAAAAGAAAAAGAGAGAAGAAAGAAGAGAAAGATGAAAAAAGAGAGAGAGAGAAAAAAAATCAAATCAAAAAGAAAAGAAAGAAAAAGAAAACAAAACAAAACAAAAAAACAAAAAAAAACAAAAACAAAAGCAAAACAAAATGTTTTCCCTGAACTACGTTCGACTTGATTCTGAAAGGATACGTAGGCAGCCTCTCTCTAGAGTTCAGTCACACCAAAATAAAAATCCAAAGTCCCCCAAAAGTGAAACTGGGGCAGAAGTTATAATGGTTCGGCAATGATTCCACCCAAAAGGTTCCAAAGTTGTATTCAATCCAAATTCTTTTTACCCCAAACCTTGTTCAAGTCCTTCTGATCAATCGGCAAAGAGGTTCAAAATGGGAGGATGGAGTTATTTGGATCTGATACAACAAAATGAGAGGAATAAAATGAGAGAGTCTTATTGGTGAAAACTCACACGGGCACCGTAAGGCGATGGTAAGCAGAGAAAATCAAAATGAGAGAGTCTTGTTAGTGAAAACCCACACGGGCACTATAAGGCGATGGTGAGAAGAGAAATGAGAGAGGTCAGCTAGTGAAAACCTGCAAAGGGCCCCACTGATGGAAAAGAAGATCCTAACAGCCATCGACATTGACAAAATCCTGGCAAGGTTTCTCGAATTTTTAAGTAGAGGTTGTGATGAATTTTTCTGAGAGTCGGACGGTTTAAACAGATCAGGCATCCAGTCCAAAAGGCATGTCATATTCATTGAAGTCCGTATGTACTCCAGATAAGTCCTTCTTTCCTCTCCCCGAAAGGGATACCTCTCATTTAAATTCATTGCCTGTCCATTATTTATTTTTCTTTGAATCCCTTTCGGTCTAACTCTATTCCGGAATTGAGACAAAGAAGGGATGGCAAGACCGATTTACAGGGATTTCGTTTGACACGAGCCAATGTGCAGAAAGGCACCCAACCTCGCCAGGGGCATCAAGTCGACCCCGACTAGCCATGACGGTCGATGCTTCGAAATCAAAACTCTTGGAAGGAGAACATCAAATTGAAGTGCCTATAAAGGCAAATGAAGTTGAAAAGGTTAAGTCCCACGTGGCTGACCGTCTCGGCAAAGGTTTGAAAAGCCAAGGTGCCCCAAATGCTCTAAAATTGAAGTTGGAAAAAGAAGCCAAAAATGAAAGGCCTACGAAGGCGAAATAAAGTTGGAAGAGGTTAAGTCCCACGCGACTAGCCGTTGCAGCAAAGTTTGAGGAGCCAAAAGTTCCCCAATGTTCCGAAGAAAAGAAAAGAAAAGAAAAGAAAAAGAAAAAAAAGAATCGGAAAGGAAAGGCCTATGAAGGCGAAATGAAGTTGAAAGTCGAGTTCCACCGACCAACCATCATGGAAAAGTCTGGAAAAATCAGAGGTTCTCCACGGCCTGAAATGAATCGATCCTCAGGGAGCAAATAGTTGCAATTGAGATCTTCATCACAGAAGCTGGGCCGAGATCAAGCAATTGAGATGATCAAGGCCACAAAACCAACCACCGTTTCAAACTAACAATTGTTTTTGTTTGAAAATTTGAAACAGGTGCAATTCAAGCAACCGTGCAAGAAGCAGGTGCAACCAAAAAGGAAAAGAAATGCGCAAGTGCTGAAACAGCTTTGCAGCAAGGAACCGACCAAAAAGGAAGTTTCCCCCCAAATTCTTTCTTGCATTTTCTACTAAAAAATGAAATGAAGAATGAAAAAAAAAATCATGGTAGCATAGGGCCGCATTCCCTAGATATCCCGGCATAACCCGAGGACCTTTTTCCTTTGCTCCCTGGCATAACCCAAGGACCTTTTTCTTTTATCCCGGCATAACCCGTGGACCTCCCTGGAATAACCCAGGGACCCTTTTTTCCTTTTCTCCCGGCATAACCCGTGGACTTCCCCGGCATAACCCGAGGACCCTTTTCTTTCCGGCATAACCCGGTTAGCCTCCCAGCATAACCTGGTAATTTAGGGTTTGACTCCCTGTTCCCAAGGATACACAATCCTGACTTTTATAAAGAAATAGCTTGGATTTGTGTCGCAAATAACTCACAAAATTTTCCTAGTGAAAACTGGGGCAGAAAATTTCGTTCGTTTGTTTGTTTTGGTGTCTGAACAGGTTTTACCTCAAGGTACAGGATTCGAGATGACCAAAAGAATGAGTCTCAATCCAGAATAAAGGAAAAGAAGAAAAGAACAAAAAAGAAGTAAATTCAAAGTGCTGAAACAGACAAGGACGCGGACTGCTCAAAATTTGATTGAAGTCACAAGCTTCGCATGTCCCGCTTTGATCCAAAAGTTGAAAGAAAGAACCAGCACCTACAGTTTGCGAGCATCAAGATTCAGATCGGGGTCCACAGCAAAATCAGCTAAGACTCAAGATCAAGCTTCAAGAGATTTATAGATAGGAATCTTTTAACTCGTAGTTGATAGGTTTAGCTAGCTTAGCTTTTGATTTTCCTTTTTGGTGTAATAAGGAGGTCAGCAAGCAATAGCAGCAGCATCAGCAATGAAATCACAGCTTCTGATAGTCCCAGCTACCAAAACTTCCAGAACTACACTAACCTGATTCCTTTACAGGCAAGGATATGTAGGCAACCTCTAAAGCAAGGTTCGGTCAGACATTTTTCAAAAATGCTTCTCATGGAGTGCCAAGCGGGAAAAAATCCCTCATAATTGCTCATTTATCTTTGCCCGAAAACCCTTCGTGTCTCCGAGCAAAGAGGGGCAGCTGTGAGCACGTGATTTTTGCCTCGCGTGAATTACTCCTACAGAATTCTTAGATTTAGGATCTTTCTTTTAATTATTTTGATTTTTTAGGATTTAATTGTCTATAATTTTCCGTGTTTGTTTGTCATTTTTTTGTGTTGTCTATTTTTTAATTTATTATTAAATTTCATTAAAAAAATTCAAAAAATTATAGTCAATTTTCATTTTGACTATTTTAGGAATTTTATTTTATATATTTTTAGATTTA
>NW_017673893.1:91074-106469 GCF_001879085.1 Nicotiana attenuata | reverse complement strand
GTTTTAATTTGAAAAGAAAAGAAAAGAAAATTAAAAGAAAGTGAGTCTTTAAATAAAAATGCCCAAATTTGGGCTGGCCCAAATCAAGCTAAGCAAAAAAAACCCCTTTTACCCGTCCCAAACCGCCCCATACCAGCCCAAACCCATTTCAAACCCATAACGAAACTGGTGCCCAAAACTTTTGAAATTGAGCTTAACACATCAAAAATATAAATAATATATGTTTCAAGAAAAATATAGGAATGCAACATTTTACCAGTAGGAGAGAAAGATGATAAGTAACCAACTTTGAGAACTTGTGCCAAACTTCCACAACTGCAGCTTCCTCTATGCAATTTTTTTTTGTTGGAATTTCCTATTTAAATTAATAATGGCATTTCAAGATTGTCTGTCTCATACAAAAAGATGGATCCTTTATATGTTCCAACTATTTAAGTTCTCTTAAAAAATGCCAAATGTGGAGAAAAACTTTAAACAAATCATTGGTTTTTCCCCTTTCTCCCCAAACAATGTTAATCAAAGGCCAGCAAACAGTCCTAAAAGAGGACCTCTTTTTTCCTTTTTAACAATAAAGAACAATGTAAAAATAAAATAAAAAAATGTAAGGTAGGACTAGTAGTGTACTATATCAACCCCACAACCACCCCTCAAAAACTACAAAGAAAAAAAAAAAGAGAGTAAAAAGACAATACAAAAAGTAAAGATGTTTTGCTTGCATGAGGAAGAAAAGCAAGATTTTTACTCAGAACCCAACACCCAAGAAAACTCAGAAAATTCAGAATCCCTCAGACCCCTCAAATCACCAAAAGCTAGATAAAAATGAAGAAGAAAAACCAGGAGAAGAAATAGATGCAGAGGAAAACAAAAGCTAGATAAAAAAAACAAAAGAAAGGAAAATACTTACTAAGACTCAAACGAACGAAGGAATGAATCCGAATCTTCAACTTCCATCGATTTTTGGTTGACTATGACATTAATCGTGTGTTCTTGAAAAGAACACACGAATAACATCACAATCGACCTAAATCTTTAAACGAAACTGGTGCCCAAAACTTTTGAAATTAGGGCTCAATCCTCCGATCTAAAATTCGAAGGGTTTGGGGGTGATTTGAGGGAAATAGGACTAGTATTATTTTAAGGAAAATAAGGAAAATACTTACTAAGACCCAACCAAACGACCCCGTTTCACTCCCTTTCCATCGTGACCGTTGGATCTCATCAATCCAACGGTCCTGGACTGATAAGGGCTTCACATATTAGTGTCCAAATAACCTCGTACCCTGTACTTGGACCTACCCCCTACCCCCTCATCTCTCTTCTTTATCAAACCCTAGAGACCGATCCCTCTGCCCTGAGCCGCCGTCTGCCGCCGTCGGAAGTCGCCCACGGCGGCGGCGAGTCTCCATTGACGACCAAAATTACACCAAATCACCACTTCACCTTCCTCGTTCCAGATCTCCACCCCATTTCTTTCAAAAAACCCTGGAACCCCTCGAATCTTCAAAACCCTGGAACCCCTCGAATTTTCCTTACTTTCCTTAAAATAATACTAGTCCTATTTCCCTCAAATCACCCCCAAACCCTTCGAATTTTAGATCGGAGGATTGAGCCCTAATTTCAAAAGTTTTGGGCACCAGTTTCGTTTAAAGATTTAGGTCGATTGTGATGTTATTCGTGTGTTCTTTTCAAGAACACACGATTAATGTCATAGTCAACCAAAAATCGATGGAAGTTGAAGATTCGGATTCATTTCTTCGTTCGTTTGAGTCTTAGTAAGTATTTTCCTTTCTTTTGTTTTTTTTATCTAGCTTTTGTTTTCCTCTGCATCTATTTCTTCTCCTGGTTTTTCTTCTTCATTTTTTAGTTTCCCAGAAACTGTGTACTTGTTCTTCTTCATGAAAATTAGTCTTGCATCTTTTTTAGTATCTTTAGCTTGTTAGTTATTAATTTAGTTAGTTAATGAATGTTTTAGCTTAGATGGTTGCCCTGTTTGCATTTCCCTTGTATTTCAGACTTTAACTAGGCCAGTGTTAGTTTGGAATTTTGGGACCTCTGACCCATTTAGAAGAAAAGGGCAAGCCCAATTGTGCAAATTGACCCATACCCGTTTAAGACCAATGTAAAATTCAGGGTCATTAGGGGTAGTATAGGCAATCCAGATAGGGGAATCTTTAGTGTAACTAACTAGGAAGCTTCTAGTAGAGGTTTTTAGCCAATTTCAGGCTTTTGGATAGTTAACTTGGAAAACAAGTCAATAACTAGGGATTCCTAAGTAAAAAGCATAAATTAAAAAAGGACCTAAGGGGTAAAAAATAAATCTGCAGGGCTGCCCTAATTGCTTGCCTATAAAGGCATGCCATTCTTGCCTTGCAAAGGGCGGGGGAAGAGCTGAAAATACACAGATATTAGAAACCTTAGAGATAAGATTTTAGAGAGCCTAGAGGTCTAAGAGCTAGAAAAATACAGAGTTCTGAAAGTTAAGAGATCCTGAAAATAGCTGAAAACTTTGCAAAAAATATAGTTCTATTAAGTTTTTCCTGAGGTTTTCATCTTCAAAACAGTTCCTGAGTATTCAACGGTTAAAAATGAGTTGAATCTGGTGTTGGAATCAGTTTTGAGGTCAATTCAACTGTTGTTTTTCGACTGGGGTTGATATTGGGGTTTGAACATCATTTCCTGGGTTTAGAAATCAATTCCTGCTCTGTTTTCCTGCTGCTGGTTCCTATTTATTGCTACTGCTGACCCTCTTCCCCCTTATTTTTCATTTCCAGGTATAATTTCTGAATCTCTTATGATGTAGCTCACAATTTGGAGATGAAAATAAAAGCCATGTTGATTTCTTATGATTTATGTGTTCATTCGATTCAATATAGTTCAATTAGCTTTGTTAATTAGATAAATTTTCATGTTTGTTATTAACTAGAGACTGTTTGAACTCATGATATACATTTAGATCTTGTTGGTTATTTTAGCTGTAGTGTAGGTTAATTTAGCAATCTACGTTAGCTAAATGCAGGGATTGTTCTGGGAATTGTAGGTTCTACCACTGTTTGTATTTGATTATGTGTAGTATTTGAATTTGATGCATGAAGTTCAGCATATGTTGATTTTAGTTGTTCTATATTTAGATATGTTAATAAAAAGGAGTCCAGGAATGTAATGTTAAGAGGTTCCATCAGATCAGTAAGTTGTAGGCTTTCATTTGAGGTCCTGTAATTAGAAGTTCACATTAAGCGATGAGTTTAAGGAGGGGGGTGCTATATTTTCATGAGATCAGTGTTCAATACAAATTTGGAGTTGATAGCAGGGCATGAATGCAAAATGATTTGTGAAACATGTAATATTTCCTGCATATTAAGTTGTTAGATCAAGTTCATGTGGCATAATTTCTTGGTTCGTACGTCTCCTGGTGTCCATTTGGGCTCGATTCTGAGGTAGTTTACCTTCAGCCGTGTTTTCTTAAAGTTTGGACCTCTTATGGGCCTGAATGTCGAAGTACCTTGAGATAAGAGGGATTTTTGCTGCCTCAAGGTGAAGATGTCCAGTAATTGTTGGGCCTATTCTGAGCCCAAAATATTGAAAGCTTTGGTCATAGTCTTTGTCTTCCTTTGGTTTAATAATTTAAAAAATGAGAATATAAGTGCTTGGTCCTTCCAAGTTAAGTGGTAGATTCGAACTAAGGACTTCTTTAATAATGGAAATTGTCCTTGTTTGAGTCTGGGCTTGATCTTGGGGCCCAAATCTTCTTAAATATTTTTGATGTTAGTTAATTCTTAATGTTAATTAATTAGAATAGGATTTGAACCATAATAGAAAATAATAGTTCATGACTTTCCGAATTTTGGTTAGGACATCTTTCAAAATAAAGTTGAGGTGCGCCACGCCAAATAAAACGACAAATGCGTGGCCCTCGTTCAATTATTTCTTTAAGATACTTAGAGCTCGGGGCGTGCCATTTAGCTAATTTTCATGGCCCTCGCAAAGTTAACAACGCGTTAGTTGCTTTAGGCGCGTTCTTTAATAATATTACATTCCTAAACCCGGGTGTGCATTTCATGTGACCCAAATCTAAATCCTAAAACGATGAATAAAATGTGTTCCGGATTGCGGGTGCATTTCATGTGACGCGATCCAAAGACACGTTTTAGACGACGTTCAATTTTCCTTAAAATTAATTAAAAGCGGTAAATAATTTTAAAATTGCATCATAGGTTTGAACATGTATTAAAATCAGATAATAGGCCAATTGTAATAGTTTAAGCGACCGTGCTAGAACCACGGAATCCGGGGGTGCCTAACACCTTCCCCGGGTTAACAGAATTCCTTAGTCAGAATTTCTGGTTCGCAGACTTCACAAGGAAAATCGAATTTTCCTCGATCTGGGATTTAAAATAAACCAGTGACTTGGGACACCAGAAAACAAACCATCCCAAGTGGCGACTCTGAATAAAAAATGAATAATTAATCCCATTTCGAATAATGTCACTTTAATTGAAAAAACTCCCTTATACACTAACCTTCTGGGGGCGGTGTGTGAAAAAAGGAGGTGTGACAGGAAGGTATGAAATGGTTCATGGGATCTGAGACAGCATGGTCTCGTAGTTCCAGGTCACTCGGGGTGAGTGCGGATGGAGTGTGTTATGTGTTGAAACGAGTTATTGTTATTACTAAGGCAATCGGGGTAAATCGGAGGAAGATATATTGGTTAACCATAGTTGAGTTGGCGTATTGGTGGTAGAGGTCGGTTCCTTCAGCGTGATCAAGTTATGCGTGTGATTTGTGGCGGTACGTGTGAGGCTTGTCGGTCGCCGAAATTAATGTTGTTCAGAAGCATTCCTCTGATATGGCCTATTATGTGTAGGCGGATCCTGGAATGGCCATGGTGGCTTAGGCCACTACTTGGAGATTTGCATATTCTACGGTTATGAGAATTAACCTAAGTGTTGCTATGGTTCTCCTGAAGTGAGTTAAGTGAAAAGCTTTTATGTGATGAAGTGTTAGCCTAATAGCGGTTTCGAAGCTATGATGGAAAGCGTGTTCTATCGTATGTTGGCATGTTAGGTGCAGTGAGTGGTATGGAATTCGAAGTAAAGATCAAGGTAACAGCTCGGTGTTGACAAGGATTTCATGAGCTCGGATGAGCAGGAAAGGAGTTTCGATGTTTAAGGTAAGTTGGTTTTGTCATCAGCGTCACCTGAGATCGGTGTTTGGTAAAAAGGGCTTTGCATCCTGGTTAATGATTCTTGATCGCTTTTCAACGTTAGTGCGGCCGGTGGTTTGGAGGTACGACCCAATTATTTGTTATGGTAGGTTATAGGAGTGTGTCCCACAGGAAGATTGTATAAGTGTGGCAGGTAGTCACTGGGTTGATTGAAGACTTAAACCAAGTATGGAGGTTGTGATGATATCGTTGATTTGAGAATATATGCTTGGAGGGCACTCAGTTTATTGAGCTGTGGACTGCAGAGGATTACTCCTGAGTGATGGTTGTTCTTGTGTGTTATGAGAAAAGGGAAGTTATTATGGACCTTTGAAAGGTTATTAGCCTAGTTTGTGCAATTAGAAATCGGCTTGAGGTCAGTGGATTGATTTTAATGTGAACAGGGCTTATATCAGGCCAGATGTGTTCATCTCAGCGATACGCTCCTTATGGAAGGGAGTCGGGGTGTTATTTCGCTGTCAACTATCTCATGTAATGATGTATTACGCCGTGCGAGTTGTGAGACGGCTTGGTGAATTTTCTTATGTGTTAAGATTCCGCATAGAAATGAGGTTATATGAGCAGGATGGCTCTTGAGATTTCAGATCATATATCGCACTTCAGTTGTGCTCGAGTTTGTGGATTTATAGCGTTATATGTCTCCCCGGGGAATGGTATTATACACTTAGCGTGTTTATGACTGATATTCGGTATTTTGTTGTGATGAGCAATTTAGCTCGATGTACATCTCCTTATGTGAGTTCCACGTGTGGATCGGGTGGCAAGCCGCCATGGGTATGTTATTTGGATCGGGTGGCACGCCGCCATGGTTATGTTGTGTGGATCGGGTGGCATGCCGCCATGGTTATGATTGCTCGGATCGGGTTGCACGCCGCAACAGTGTGATGTTCAGTACAGCTTCCCATATCTGTTTATTGTGCTCTGTTTCCTATTTTATGGAGGAAGCTCATATTAGTTGTGCGCCCGCATCGCATGTATGATTCGCGAGCGGGGTAATTGAAATTTCTTTTCAGAGTTCTTTTTCCTTTTTGTATCGCATTCTAATTGGTACCCTATTGGCACATTGTGGCATTATATGAGACTTTTGGTCATGTCGGGGTGGCTTATTTGCCTGAGCAGTTCGTACTGGGTGAGATGAGATTGTTGGATTCAGGATCAGTGCAATCCGATTACGTGAAATACATTAAGGAGCAAAGATCATTATTTGGTTCAGAATGAGGTAGTGATTCTTGTCAGAAGTATAGACTCAATGATTGGTTGACTCGGCAGTCGATTATGAATTTCTGCACATCTCTTTCGTTGTGACGGCATTGTAAGAGTTAGAGTAAGACCTGTGTATGTCATGGGGTGCAATGGGAGCATCAGAATCGTGGAATTTTTGACTAAGTCGATCAGAAAATGTTATTGTGGTCCGGTGAGTAAAGTGATGCGAGGTGTGAATTCAGCAAACTTATGCAGCCATGTTTGGGTACAGCGTGTAGCGATTGATATGGTGATCTTATGTTGGAAACAGGTCGGGCATAGAATTCCGGATGTTGGAATTGGGCTCTAAGGCTTATTTGCTTAAGTAAAAAGGAATATCTTCAGAATTGATCGAGCTGATGTGCTCAACTGAGTTGTAGTAGCACGGGAAGGTGCATGAGAAGTTAAACAGTGATTCCACACTACTTCAGTGTAGTTCTGAGCATGTTCGAGGACGAACATATGTTTAAGTGGGAGAGAATATAATGACCCGACCGGTCGTTTTGAGCTCTAGCGCATTGTTAGGCAGTCTGAGACCATGATCAGCTTCGTTTCAGGAATTATGACTTGTACGCGTGGTCGGAATTAAGTTACGGGAAGTTCAGTTGATTTGGAAAGAGAATTTCTCATTTCAGAAGCTTAACGTTGAAAGAATTAACTAGGATTTGGAATTTTGAGTAAACGACCTCGGAATCGGGATCTGAAGGTTCCAGCAGGTTCGTGTGATGATTTTGGACTCGGGCGTATGCCCGGATCGGGTTTTGGGTGACCCGGGAACGTTTTGGCGCCTATTGTGGAAAGTAGCATTTTGAAAGAAATTTCATAAGTTTTGATTGAAGTGCGTTTCTGTGATTTCGATGTCCGTTTGGGATTCCGAGTCTGATATGCGGAGTTGTTATCCTCACCTTTTTCCCGACTCAGGTACTTCCTTCTTTTGCCCGTTCGAGGACGAACGGTTGTTTTAGTGGTGGAGGATGTGACGACCCAAAGGGGTTATCACTTGTTTTCTTACCCATTCTGTATTTCCGAGGCCTTAAAAACCTCATCTAGGGTTTCCTCGATTTGCGTGCGCAGTCCGGACGCGTAGCCGGAAAGCTTAAATGTGAATTCCGTGACAAAAATGCTAAATTTTGATATTAAATTGAATAAAATTGACTTCGGTCAATATTTTTGGGTAAACGAACCCGGACCCGTGATTTGACGGTCCCGGAGGGTCCGTAGGAAAATAGGGGACTTGGGCGTACGCCCGGAATCGAATTCCGAGGTCCCAAGCCCGAGAAATGAATTTTTGTGTAAAAAATTTTTCTGGAAATAATTAAGGAAATTGGAAATGAAATTTGATTAGAAAACTATGGTATCGGGCCCGTATTTTGGTTCCGGCGCCCAGTACGAGTCTTATATATGATTTAAGCACTTTCTGTAAAGTTTGGTTAAAAACGGACGTCGTTTGACGTGTTTCAGACTTAAAATGGGAATTTGATGTTCTATGAAAATTTGGAAGAAAACATGAGCTTTGAGGCTTGATTCAATGTAATTGATGTTATTTTGGCGATTTGATCGCCCAGATAAGTCCGTAGGATGTTTTTCTGGTTGTGTGCATATTTGGTTTGGAGCCCCGAGGGCTCGGGTGAGTTTTGGATAGGTGTCGGATTGCATTTTGAACTTAAAAAAATCCGGTATGCTCAGCTCTGTGGTCTTCGCAATTGCGAAGATCATCTCGCAATTGCGAGCTCGCAAATACGAGTTTTGCATCGCAATTGCGAACTGTGGGATTTTGGCTATGATCGCAAATGCGATCCCTGTAGTCGCAAATACGAAAGTAGGGGTGGTCGCAAGTGCGAATTCCCCTTCGCAAATGCGAGATCTGGAAAATTGTTAAGGGTTCGCAAATGCGAACCCAGATTCGCAATTCCCACAAATGGTCGGGGTTCGCAATTGCGAACTCCAGTTCGCAATTTCCATATCTGAGGCCCAGCAAATTTCATACTTAGTCGAATTTTCACCATTTTTCACAATTCTTTCAAGACCCAAACCCCATAGGCGATTTTTCAAGGACAAAACTTCTTCCAAATCACTTGTAAGTCAATTTTTACTTAATTCTTTCAATCATTTACATCATTTAACATGTTTTCCACTTAAAATCAAGGAATTTCATGGGTGAAATTGGGAGTTTGGGGTAGAACCTAGGTTTTTCTAAAATTGGGGATTTGGACCTCAATTTGAGGTCCGATTTCAAAACAAATCATATATTTGGGTTCGTGGGGGAATGGGTAACCGGATTTTGGTTCGAACCTCGGGTTTTGACCACGTTGGCCTGAGGGGCATTTTGGTCATTTTACCTAAATTCGCGTCTTAGCTTTAAATTAAATAGTAGGATCAGTTGCTTGAGATGTTATTTACGAGATGTAATTGAAATGAATAGATTTGGGTCATTTGGAGTCAGATACTCGTGGCAAAAGTGTGGTTTCAAGTTGAATTTGGAGCCGGTTTGAGGTAAGTGGCTTGTCTAACCTTGTGTGGGGGACTTCTTCCCCTTAGGACATGATATTTGATATTTGAATGCCTCGTACGTGAGGTGACGAGCGCGTACTTGAGCTGATTGTTGGAAATCCGTTTTTACTTGAAGTATTTAAATTGAGTTTTCTTGCTTATCTGTTTGTTTTAAATTGCAAGTTTATCCTATGCTAGTCTAGAGGAACATGCTTATTTGACTTATTTGTCTAAGTGCTTAAACTGTCTTGTTTGTACTCCGTGCAGTATGTTAGGCTAGGATTTTTATATTACTTGTTCTGACTTTAGCATTCATCCTTATGTTTGGGCTGTTATTGTGTGTTTTTAAATTGGGACTACGGGAAGGCATCCCGGGAGATCCCCCTGCACTTGATATGTTCTGGACGGAAGGTGCGGGATACCAAGAGATCCCTGGCACATGTTATTACAAGTTTTGAGGGTACCAAGAGATCCTCGGGATACCAAGAGATCCCTCGTGTATATGATGAGGATACCAAGAGATCCTCGGGATACCAAGAGATCCCTCGTGTATATGATGAGGATACCAAGAGATCCTCGGGATACCAAGAGATCCCTCGTGTATATGATGAGGATACCAAGAGATCCTCGGGATACCAAGAGATCCCTCGTGTATATGATGAGGATACCAAGAGATCCTCGGGATACCAAGAGATCCCCGGTTGTTGTTCCTGTTGTGAAAAGTATTTACTGGTATTGTCCTGTTTCTGCTTTCTATTACGATTTTCTTATTTATCCTGTTTAGATTCTCGCTGTAGACTTTATTTATTCTGTCTTTTTCTTCATCTTTTTATATATTATGTTATATCTCAGTAGGGCCCTGACCTTTCCTCGTCACTACCCAACCGAGGTTAGGCTTGGCACTAACTGAGTACCGCTGTGGTGTACTCATGCCCTTCCTGCGCATGGCTTTCATGTGCAGATCCAGGTACTTCACCTCAGGCGCACTATCCTTGAGGCAGGGAGGGCTACGGAGACTTCGAGGTACATCTGCAGCGTCCGCAGACCGAAGAGTCTCCTTCTTTACTCTATCTGTAGTATTTAGTCTTCTTTCGTACTTTTGTTTTAGACATTCTGAAGCTAGAGCCGTATATTACCTTCCGTTAGCTTGTGTTCCCGTGAGTTTCCGGGTTTTGGGGTGATATTGTTGACTTCCGCGTTATTGAGTAATATATGTCGAGCGACATCTTTTATGCAGTTTTATTTTAGTTGTTCAGTTTTAATTAATTGTTCCGTAAGCTATGTTATTTTCCGCTTTGTTCGGCTTACCTAGTTACAGGAACTAGGTGCCATCACGACATGTTCACGGAGGGCGAACTGGGGTCGTGACACCTTTGTTGTTGCGTATGATTCCACTGATTCCACCATGCAGGCATTCGTTGTTGAATGCACCATCAAAGTTGACTGAGATTGACAACTCTTGTAAAGGACATGAAACATTCTGCACACAAAACTATACTTCATTTTTTACGCTCAATCTAATAGTTTTATCATCGCTTTATCATTGTTTTCATTTCTGCTCTCGAAAAGTCCAAGTTCGGAGCCAGGCTTGTTATCTTCTTTAATTTCAGTTGTTAATTTTGTTTTTCTTGTTCTGTTTCTTTATCATTTTTTGATCAAATTGATTCGCTTGTCTATAATCCGCACAAATAACAAATATATATATTTTGAATACACAAGCTGGATAGTCATAATCTATCTGGATTTTTTTCGACAAAAAAAATATGAAAATTAAAATGGTGGTTTACTTTCCAAGCTGTTTTCTTTTTCACTTGACTTTTATCATTCAATATGAAAATTTCTTATATTTATAAGCCATGTGCCAAACACGCAGATCACTATGAAGCTCTCTTAAAGAAAAATACCACAGCTGGAAGCCTAGAACTATATATTTGTGTTACATATAATCAGTACAGAATTTGATTTCAAGTAAATTAATCGTCAATATACCCACCCTCATCCAATGTATTTGGCTAAAGTTTCATCAACTTTATTTGGTTTATGGGTGGCCAGGGTCCAATGTAACTAACGTCATGTGCAACTACAGATTGGTCTATAGATGGTTCATTTGGTTTCACTTTTTTGATATCCATCCATTTTGTTTCCATTCTCTTGGTTGGACCACAAATCTATATAATATAAAATGTTTTTCTTGTTATTTTATTTTAAGTTTTTAAATTCATTAAGTATTTTCTTTTCATTTTATTTTTTGTGAGATAATAGGAAATACACTATCAAGTAATATGAATAGGTGGAAAAAGCATAAAATCGAGTTCCTATACGATTTCTTTGTTAACCTTTACCTCATAATTGTGCGCATACATTCAGTAAAATGCCATGGCTAGATAGTGTAGATAGCTACCAAAGTTGTGCATCTACATTCACTAGTGCCCGTCAAATGAAAATTATGACATGTACTGATTGTACATCACAATATAGCATGAAAAAATGGTGAATGATAAAGGTATATCTCATGTTATAATTCTGTTACATGGCTTCCGATAGTTACAATTTTAGCAATCTTGATAGAAGAAGAATTGCTAACATGTGGACGTGGTCTTTTTTAATCAAAAGTATCACTACTTAGCTATTGATGGAATTTTAATTGTTTAACCAAAAAATAGGAATTTCGGTCAAAGCCTATTTTTAGAAGTACTAGGATTAATGATAATCAAGGAAATCGATATTCTTGCGGTAAGAAAGAAAATTAGAATAGCAAAGTAATCGGTAGAAAGCAAAAGTAAATAATTGTATTCCAATAATAATCAGAACGTGTCCATGCAAATGACATTTTTTTCCTTTTATAGTCATCTCTAAGTACAACGTCTTTTCCCTTTTATGATCAAGTCATTATGAGCATTAATGACATTAATGAAACATTATAATTGGTAATTGTAACTGTTTCGTGAAGATTCTGTAACGTTTGTAATCATTCATGCTCATTAATTGTAGACCAATGAATCTGCCCTCTTTATTATCTTGGTTCATTCCACCGGTGCCTCTTCAAATCGCTCTCGAGCAACCGTTTCTTCTCGTCTCTTAAACGTTTTGCTCGTACCTATTAAAAATCACGTCTTCTTTAATACTCTTCTCCAGTTGTCGCTTTTCTAGTGATCCACATGTCTTTCCATGTCAGCCACATAATTAATTCCACGTGTAATATTTATTTTCCCTAATACAGATAGTCCCCCCACTTATCAATTATTCAGCAATTGAATATTTGGGAAGTGGATCTTATTTAAGGGGGGAATTTTTGCCGCCGTTTCTCACGTACCATTGTACCTTTTTCTGAACTGATGCGTCGTATGTCACTTCCAATTAATGCATCTGACACGTGGAAGTCATCAATTGGCTCTGCAACTCTGCAGCGGGTTTTTGGGCTTTTTTGCGGCTGCATCAGTTATGAAGTGACAGTTTTCATAATGACGTTTCCTTTATTACCTTTTTTGCATAACGGTTGCTTCTGCATATAAATACATCCTTTGCCTTTACTTTCACGAAAAAATTTCCTTCAGCGTTCTTTATTCACAGCTTGTTCTTGTTCTTGTTCTTCAATACGTTCTACTTCTTCATACAACTATGTCTTCTTCAAATCCTGATCCTCAAAAAGTTCTCATTGTATACGAACTTCCCCTTTCTTCTGCTCCTATTAGAAGTAGGAGAGGTGGTAGGTTGCGTAGTTTAGGGTCAGTTTCTGTACGTGGTTCTTCCTCTCAACCCAGTTCTACTCCTCCATCTTCTTCTAGAACTAGGGCTTCTTTTTCACGCAGATTTTCTGCTAAAAATAGAGATCCTAGTGAACCGCTTCGTGAACCTTCTGTCGATGAGATTATACCTGCTGAACTTTCCTTTGTCACAGATAGAGAATCAATTAAAAATCAGGTTACTTCCATGACCTCTCATGATCACGCTGATGTTTACCCTTCCCAGATCACTGAGGGCTTAATTTCTGTTGTGCGTAGAGATTGCCTTTGGAAATTTGACTTCTCGATTCTGGTCCCTAATGAGAATCAAAGGATTACTTCCTTTAAATCTGGTTTTTCCTTTGTGTATACATATCCCTTCACATTAGGTTTTAGGCCACCTATTGACCCAATTATCATTGAATTTTGCCGTTTCTTTGATATGTGTTTAGGAAAAATTGGCCCTATAGTATGGAGGGTTGTGGCATGCCTTAGATATTTGTCAAATCAAGCTCAGTTACCCTTTACTTTTTACCATCTGATTCATCTCTACTCTCCCAAATTACTCCATCATGGGTTTTTTACTTCGTGGCGAGAAGTAAGAGAGTTTTTGTTAGCCCCGAAGACGATAAAGATCGTGGCTGGTACGCCCGATTTGTTGCCGCTCCTACAAGTGGGTTAATAGGCGAAGAAAACATGCCCTTCCCCGAGAAATGGAAGTTCGCACGTGAGTTTCACTTTCAATCTTTTATTTCTCTTCTTTTTATTTAAAAAAAAAAGAACTTGTACTCTCGTAACTGTTTTACTTTTCTTTTTCAGCAACCATGGGAACTGTTGAGGAAAATTCCAGTTTCCGTGGCTGGGTAGAAAAATTGTTAATAGTTGCTCCAATTGGATGGAAAGTTAAGACTCACGGTAGCTTTCTCTTTCACTTTCTTCTTTATTTTCGTGTTTATCTTGGGACATATTAACCCTTATCTTTATTAGGGTTTCCCATTCGGGGTGTGAGTGTTGCATCAATCACTGCTTCGAGGCTCTCTCTATCAAAGGCTCAAGAGATCATCTTGAGTTCTTCATCAAAAAGAAAAGTTGATAGACCATAGAACTCTGAAGACGAAGAGGAACGGGATGATGGCTCATTGGTTCGCAAGCCACGAGCTAGAAGATAGGTCATTTTAGATGACGAAGCTACTCCTCCTCCTCCTCGTTATGTTCCCATGTTCGAGACCGAGAGTGCTACTTTAGTGAGTTCTGATGAAGAGACGCCTGCAGCACCCCGTGACTCTACTGAACAACTTTTTTCTCGTGGATTTGATGAAGTAAACTTTGGCTTTGTTTCTAAGGAGATGCCTCTTGCCTCTTTTCCTGTGTCTACTCCAATTGAATCTCAGTTTCTTGTACCTGTTGTTGTTTCTACTACTCCGCCCGTGGCTATTTTGACTTCCTCGATTGTTCCTACTGCCACAACTTCTCATGCTGAAATTGGTTTCTCTAGTAGCAGTAGGGCAATGAAACAAGTTGCCATCGAGATTCATGCAGATGGTAACCTTTTGAAGAAATCAGGCCAAGCTGACGTGTGGTTGGAACCACTGATAGGCCCAGTTGAGAAGTCTAAATTGGAAAGTCACAGCTCTCTAACGTGGATGAATGATCTTGTGCATTCATCTTTGAAGGTATAAACCTTGTCTTTTTATTTTATGTGATTTTTCTTTTACTAGTATCACATTTCTCTTTTCATTGTGTAAATCAATATCATCGGTACGGAGATGATGATACGGATTGTCCACACGGAGCATCCTATGAATGACTATCACACTGAAGCAGACAATTAGAAAGAGCAATTCGAGGGTCTTCAACTTGAAATGGAGGTTTTAGAAGAAGATAAGTGTACCTTAGAGCAGCAATTAAAGGTTATGGCAGCTGAACTAGCGGTTGAGAAAGCCTCTTCTAATCAAGTGGGCAAAGATAAAAACCTTCTGGAGTCTTCATTTGCTGAACAACTTTCTAAAGCTACTGAAGAGATCAGAGGTCTGAAGGACCTATAGAACCAGAAAGAAGTTTACGCCGGTGAGCTTGTTCAAACGCTCACCCAAGCTCAAGAAGATCTCCGAGTGTCTTTTAACAGAGTTCGATTTTTGGAGAGTTCACTTTCCCCCTTACAGGCTTCTTATGATGCAGCTTGATTGAGAAGGAAGAACTTAGGAATGAGATTGAGCATTGGGAAAGAGATTACGAAGCTCTTGAGGATAAGGCTGCCGTCACTACAACAAAAAAGGCTTTTAGTGGCAATTATTTAGTGGCAATAGCTTAATTGCCGCTAATGTATTCTGTATAAGCCAATATTAGTGGCAATTGAATATTTGCCGAGAATAGGTACTTTTTACCGGCAATTAAAAAATCTTTCCACTAAAACTTACACCTTTTACTATAAGTCTAACAATTCCAAGAGCGGGACCTTTTTTCAAAATCCCTCCAAATTGTTTTTCATTTCCCTCCTTAATATTAATTAACTATTTCTTTTGTCTTGTATTCATCAATATCCTAGAGGAATGACAAATGAAAATAAACAGAAACCCTAACACTCAAAATTCATCTCTATTTACTACTGGATCGGTTACACTGATATTTATCATTAACTTCATCTTCTTTCTCTTTTGATTACTACTTGAGAAAGATTCATTATATTTTTAATAAATTAATGAAGAGCATCAAAATAGTTT
>NW_017673893.1:52234-90274 GCF_001879085.1 Nicotiana attenuata | reverse complement strand
AATTTTTGCATGCTACATCATAAATAGTTGCATGACTAGACTTCTTGTTAAGAAGATTCCCTATGAGTCACTTAAAGGGAGAAAGCTAAATATATCCCATCTTAGGGCATTTCTATGCAAGTGCCTTGTGCACAATAATGGCAAAGACTCCCTAGGTAAGTATGATCCCAGAAGTGATGAGGGAGTATTCTTGGGATATTCTTCACATAGTAAAGCTTATAAGATATACAGTAAAAGAACTATGTGTGTAGAAAAAATGTATATGTTATTTAAAACTAACATTCTTTCTGAGAAGCAGGAGAAAGATAATGAAGAGATTGGGCTGATAAGAAATTCAAATGGTGAAACCATAGTCCAGCCTACAGAAGCATCACAAGAAGGAACATGTGATGGAACAGGTCCTTCCACCCATGGCAACATGACAGGGGGAACTGACTAGAGAGGAACTGATCCTCAAACCTCGAGGGAACCTGTCCATGAACCTATTCCTCAGTAACAAAACCAGGAAGGAACATCCAAAGAAATTGACACTCCTATTGCAACATCCACGAAATTGGATATAGATGAACTTGGTTTATCTGTTGATCAGAAGTTGTATAGGGGAATGATTGGTTCTCTTTTATATCTCATTACTAGCAGACCTGACATTGTGTGCAGTGTAGGTCTTTGTGCTCGATTTCAGGCAAATTCAAAGGAGTCCCACTTGACTAATGTAAAGAGAATATTGAGATACTTGAAAGGCACCACTGACCTTTGCCTTTGGTATCCAAAAGGTAGTAATTTTAATCTAGTGGGATATGCTGACGCTGAATATGCAGGTTTCCTAGTGGATTGGAAGAGCACCTCAGGTATGGCACACTTCCTTGGTTCATGTCTTGTGTCATGGGCTACCAAAAGGCAAAATTCAATGGCCTTATCTACTGCTGATGCTGAGTATGTTGCTGCTGCTTCATGATTGTGCTCAATTGCTATGGATCAAACAGCAGCTGATAGATTTTGGCATTGAAGTTAGTTGCATTCCTATTTTCTGTGATAACACTAGTGCTATTAGTATGACTAAGAATCCGGTTCATCGTAAGAGAACTAAGCACATAGATGTTAGACACCATTTTTTGGGACAACTATAAGAAAGGCTTGATCACCGTGGAGTTTTGTGCTACTGACAAGCAAATTGCTGACATCTTCATAATAGCCTTAAGTAGATATCACTTTGAGAGGAACAGGTTGGAATTAGGGATGATTAAGATCACCTAAAAGGACCAGTTCAAGGTTAAACGGAAAAAAAAGATTGAAAAACAAAAATTGGTTAGAAAGTCTGTAAATTGTGTGTAAGTAGATTAAATCTTGCTCAGTCTCATACTTTCCATAGTATACTCTTGTGCCATGTGTTAAACTGACTCATTAATCTCTAATGATATTTTCTCTATTTTGGCAAATTTAGACTCACACAAGAGAATTATCAGTGAAGAACCTGGTTCATCAAGGTAACACGGTATGTTTTCTGCACTCTGCATAATTTGAAATAACTATATTTGGATCATGAGCAGAGTCCTACCAAATACCAAACTCCTTTTGGACTTATCTGTTACAAGTGAACCAGTCCCATTCAAAAGAGTCCCAACCGAATGGAAGTACCTAGATTCTAGGGATACACTCCAATGTCTCTTCAAAGCTGAATTTCAGTTTGATTAAAACTTCTAAGAGTCTGAAGAGCTGTAGTTACCCCATCAATTATTCCTCTATATATATTGATCAGCTTTAGTGTATTCTTTACTTCATCTCTCTCAAGCGGTTAAAAACTCTCATTCTTCTTTCATCTTCCAAACATAATCTAATTCTCTTCTCTTCCATACTCTAGCCTAGATATGTCAAACACTTCTGAAAATCCTTCATCACCACCGCAGGAAACCATTTCCACACTTTCTACCACTGCTTTAACCACACCAATCTCTAAGAAAAGTAGAGTAAAGATGATGGCTCGTGAGATTGTCACTGAAGGAGAGCAAATCAAGAAAATAAACAAGCAATTGAAAGCAGGTAGGGAAGAAGAATCCTAGAAATCTGAAGATTCATTTAAGTCTGCTACTAAGGGGGAAGAAAGTAGGTATTCCGAAACTGAACAGGTATCTTCTGATTCTAAAGTTACTCCTGAGACAATTTCTAAAGTTGCTGCAAATTTAGAGAATAGATTTGTACTGGTAGGATCTATAGCAGGTGTTGAGACTATAGAATCTGGAGAAGTTGGTGGTAAAAATAAAAAGGAAAAAGAAAAAGAGAGCAAGGGTGCTAGGAGTGCTGTGAGGGGAAAGGGTAAAAGAGTGGTTGATTCTTCACCCACTCCTGTTGGTATGATAAAAACTGGTGCAATGGTTGTTTGGGGAGAGGAATTTACTGAAATAGAAGCGAGTGTGAGCAAAACAGGGGGAAGTGGGTATGGCAAAGCTACTGAGGGGTTGGTTCAACTTGGGAAAAATATAGATGAACCTGTTCTATCTGAACAGGAAACCCTCTTGGACCTACTGATAGAGTTATCAATGGCACCAAAACTCATGCCATTCCCTATGGTTTCATTCTCACAACTATGCTTGCACATTTCAAGATACCTATGAAGAAGTGGGGTTAATACTCTGCTTGCTTGCGATTATGAAGTCAATGTCATTCTTAATAAACCTGGTTCATCTAAAAAGACATCTATCAATAGCAAAGTCAGAGTCTTGGTACAGGAGAGTGAGGCAAAGGATATTGAGATAGCAAGGCTGAAGACACGATTGGTTGAGGTAGAATCTGAGAGAGATGTTCTCAGAACTGAACTTGCAAGGGAAAAGGAGAAGAATGATGGAATTCTTCAAGACATGCTGAAACTTCTCCAAGCAAATAACCCAGCCCCTACATCTTCCAAGCCTTAAATCCTAGCCTAGTGTAGATCAACCAGTGACCCAGCTCGGGACGTTTTGTTTCTTTTGCTCATGTTTTCAGTATTTTTATTTCTTCTTATGCTTTGTGGTAGAATCTTATCAATCATCAATGAAATTCACTGTTTTTGCTCTAACTGTTTGTTCATATTTCTTTGATGGTTAAAATTCTTAGCTTGATCTATGATGATTAATCCATGATTGCATTTGAAGTAACCCCAGTGGTGTCACGACCCTAGTTCACCAACTGTGAACATGTCATGACGGCACCTAGTCCCCACGACCAAGTAAGCCTAATATTGCGAAAATATAATAATTGCGGAGAAATAGAGGAAACCAAATTAAATACTAAAAGAAAATGTATTGAATGCCGCTCGGCATGTACAACTCAATATCACAAGTTCAAAACAATCCCCAAAACCCGGAAACTCACGGGCAACACAGGCTACAGAAGCGAAAAGTAAAGGCTCCAAACTCCAGAATATCTAACAACCGGAAGAAGAAAAAAAACTAAGTACTAGGATAGAGTGAGAGGGAGACTCGTCGGTCTGCGGACGCAGCAGATCTACCTCGAAGTCTCTGTAGTCCTCCTACCTCACTGATAGTGCGCCTGAGTGGAGGTACCTGAATGATCTGCAGATGAAAAACATACGCAGGAAGGCATGAGTACACCACAGCGGTACTCAGTAAGTGTCAAGCCTAACCTCGGTTGGGTAGTGACGAGGAAGGTCAGGGCCCTACTGAGACAAAATATAATAATAATAATAGTAATTTAACAGTGTAAAAATCTGACAGATATAATAAGTACAGCAGTGAGATAAGACAAGTCAACGAGGCTATACAACTACACGAGTACAGAATAAACACAGAGTAAACACAGCTCAATACCAATGATAACAACGTGGGTCTCCCAGGATACCGTCCTGTAGCCCCCTTTTTTTCTTAACTTTCCAGTGGATCTCCCGGGATACCGTCCCGTAGTCCATCATATGTGTACATCCGAAGGATCTCCCGGGATACCGTCCCGTAGTCCAACCATCAATGTGCAGGGGGATCTATCGGGAATCGAACCCGCAGTCCCAAAGTAAAAGTGCAGGGGGATCTATCGGGAATCGAACCCGCAGTCCCAAAGTAAACAAACAAGGGGGGAGCTACCGGAATCCCACATCCGTAGTCCCAATGTAAATGCGCAATCACAACCAGAAGGTACACGGAAACGAAGTACAAAAGACAAGCAACAGGTAGTACTGGCCTAGCATGTTTCACGTAGTACAATCAAGGCAACTTAAGCAATTAGGCAAGTTAAATCAACTAAACATGCTTTCCTAATCTAGCACAGGTTATAATTGCAAGTAGAATAAAGCAAATATGAAAGGAACTCAATCTCAATATCTTAAGAAAATCGGATTTTCAGCAATTGGCTCAAGTACGTGCTCACCCCGCGTACAAGGCACTCAAATCAACAAATAACAAATCTTAAGGGGAAAGGTCCCCCACACAAGGTTAGACAAGCCACTTACCTCGAACCGGCTCAATATCACTAGAAGCGGCGCCTTTGCCACGAGTATCCGATTCCAAATAGCCCAAATCTGTTCAATTCAATTACATATCGTAAATAATATTGCAAACAACTGATTCCGCTATTAAAATTAAAGCTAGGGCGCAAAAATAGATAAAATGACCAAAACGCCCCTCAAGACAACGTCTCGGAATCGAATAATTTTCACATTTTTAGAACCCTCATACTCTCCCGAGTCTAACCATATAAAAATCTCCCAAATCGGAGGTCAATTGCCCACTCAAAACTCAATAATTAGGTCTATGAAGTTTTACCCCAAATTATCCAATTTTTGGTCCAAAATTCGAATTCCAATGATGTATTTAGCTATATAATGATGAAATATAATGAAAAGGGATTAAAGAAACGTTACCCAATGATTTTCTCTTCAAACCCCACTCAAAATCGCCTTCTCCCGAGCACTTAATCGATTTTCAAACTTATGAAATTAAACCCTCGAAATTGATATTTCTGAACAATCATTTCCGCTTCTGCGGACAAGGGACTTTTTCTGAGGTCCCGCTTAAGCGGAAATCCAACCGCTTCTGCGGTTTTCATTAAAAGGGACAGGACCGCATCTGTGATAGCTGGGCCGCTTCTGCGGAAGTGGCACCGCTTCTGCGGCTTCTGAGGAAGGGGGCACAAGCCGCTTCTGCGACGTCCAAGGCCACTTCTGCGGCTCCGCTTCTGCGGCTCCGCTTCTGCGGCTCCGCTTCTGCGGTTCCCAAGCCGCAGAAGCGAAAATACCAGAAAGAAAAATACCAGCTGCAGCAATTACTTAGAAATTTCTCCGTTAACCACCCGAAATCATCCCGAGGCCCCCGGAACCTCAACCAAAGGCACCAATACCACCTAATACCTTATTCGAACTTGTACCAATCCTTAAAACACCTAAAACCACACCGGAAGACCGATTAAATCAAAGACTCAAGCCTAAGAACTTCAAATTCCAACAAAACACACTTTCGATCAAAAACCTAACCAAACCTCACTCGAATGACCTGAAATTGTTGTACACACATCCCAAATGACATGACGGAGCTACTGCAACTTCCGAAATTCCAACCGACCCTCGGATCAAAAACTCACTATCGGACCGGAAACTTCAAAAATTCAAACTTCGGCATTTCAAGCCTAAATAAGCTACAGACTTCTAAAATACATTCCGAACACGCTCCCAACCCCGAAATCGCCTAACGAAGCTAACGGAACCATCGGATTTCCATTCCGAGGTTGTCTTCACACTGTTCCGACTACGGACCATTTTTCAACACTTAAGCTCTCATTTAGGGACTAAGTGTCCCAAAACTCTCCAAAACTTAACACCGAACGTCCCGGCATACCAAAATAGCAGAAATGAACTTACGGGAAGCAGTTAATGGGGGATCGGGGCGTAAATTCCAAAAATGACCGGCCGGGTCGTTACAAGTGTCCATGAGTAAGCTTTAAAATCTGGTTATCTCACATTTTTATGCAACATTTCGATGATGCCAAAAGGGGGAAAAAAGGTTGTGCTTTAAACAAGTGGTGTTTACACTTTGAACAGTGATGTTTATAACCTAATGTACCTGGTCCTTGATGATAAGTGATAAAAAGGAAAAATGTTTTTAACATTGTGTTGATGTTTGAGCTGAGTTTTGGCAGGGCCTAAGTGTATGAAAATCACAGTGTTTGTCATCATCAAAAAGGGGGAATTTGTTGGCCCAAGTAAAGGTTAGTTTTGAAGACTGACAAAGGAACTCAGACATGAACCAGGTCCATCCAGTGGTCCATCCCTTAGGTTCACAAAAACGGGCAGATTCAAGCATGTGGGATGCACGTGAAGGAGATAAGCTTAACTTGGTGTATTTAATATCTCCTGATCGAAAAGGTTGCATAATTGATAAGGAGAAGGAGTCCTTATCAAAGAGAACACTATCCAAGATAGGGAAGGAGTTAGAAGTTGAAATCAACTAGAACTCTTCCACCAAGGAAGAGTTGCATCAGAACTCTAGTTATTTCTTCATCTACTAACTCTATAAATTGCAGGATGTTCTCACATTAAATTTGTTGCACAAAAATGCAGAAGTTAAACGTGAATTGGGAGCAAAATAGCAAGGCTTTTTGCAAGCAGTTCGTGTGTGATTCAAGTGTGCAAACCAGAAGCTACATGAACCAGATTGAAGAACCAGCTCCNCAAAAAAGGCTTTTAGTGGCAATTATTTAGTGGCAATAGCTTAATTGCCGCTAATGTATTCTGTATAAGCCAATATTAGTGGCAATTGAATATTTGCCGAGAATAGGTACTTTTTACCGGCAATTAAAAAATCTTTCCACTAAAACTTACACCTTTTACTATAAGTCTAACAATTCCAAGAGCGGGACCTTTTTTCAAAATCCCTCCAAATTGTTTTTCATTTCCCTCCTTAATATTAATTAACTATTTCTTTTGTCTTGTATTCATCAATATCCTAGAGGAATGACAAATGAAAATAAACAGAAACCCTAACACTCAAAATTCATCTCTATTTACTACTGGATCGGTTACACTGATATTTATCATTAACTTCATCTTCTTTCTCTTTTGATTACTACTTGAGAAAGATTCATTATATTTTTAATAAATTAATGAAGAGCATCAAAATAGTTTGAGGCTCTGTTGTTGCATAGTTGTTGCGCATCTTCTTCAGTATCGTCACTCAAGAAACTGATGGGCATGCTATTTTTTCTGAAATTGAAAGGATCCAAAAGGTGCGCCTCTGAGCTCAAGGTACCTTCTAATCTCTTTTGTTTTATGTATTCTGCTAAATGGCAAATCTCTATTAGAGATTTTTTAAAATAATTTTCTGCATCAAGTGCTTTGCGAATAATTATTGTTTTTCTACATATTTTATTTTTCTTTGATTTTATAGTCACGTTCTTTTGGTTGTTGAATTCATTGTCTCATGAGAATGAAATTTTCTCTTGGAATATTGCAGATCTAAAAAAAAATGTTGACAAACTTTAGCTAAAAGAAGTGGTAAGAAAGAAAGCTTCAAAATGTTAGTGACTACAAAGGACTTTGGATATATAGTTTCTCTAAATTATCTGAAAACTTTGATAGTTGCTGATTGAGTATGCAGATAAAACAAAAGGAGAAAGACATATAAAGTATTTTATTTAATAATTACCAAACAAATCAAATATGCAAATCGGAAAGCCAATGTTGAAATCTTAAGTAATGTTTACTCTAGCCATGTGAATCGGGAGTATCAATTTGTTCTTTTGATGTATTATCTATTAAAATTCTTATCCTCAAACTAGGGGTGGGCATAATACCGGCCGAACCGAAAAAACCGGCCGAACCAGTTTAATCAGTTATTCGGTCATTCAGTCGGTGTGCGATTTATAAATTATTAAATTTTGGTATTCAGTAAGGTTAATGGTTTTGGTATTTCGATTTTCGGTTAAACCGGAAAACCAAAATTTTGGGTTTAAACTGTGTTTGTTGAACTGTGTCGGTTTAAACTGTGTTTGTCGAACTGTGTTTGCTTATCTTCTTGTTTGAAGTATTCATCAGTTTTAGTTATTTGATGAATTTGGTTTCTTTGAGTTGGGAAGTTTCAGAAGAGATCCCTATGAAAAAATATGGCTTGTCTCATTCAATAAATGCCTTTTAACATGATGATAAATACGTTTGCATTTGCTGGAATGGATGTGCAAGCGCACATGCTTTTCTACTTGGAGAAAGCTACTAAGCTAGTGTTGACTTATTTAATAATCCATTTTGCTTTGCATTCAGGTAAAATAATGGCACAAGTTTAACACTTGTAGCTATTGATGTTGTTTATCGGGTGAAGAACAGTGTTTTGAGAGTGCCAGATTGCCAACCAGAAATAGTGAAAGAATTTGCTACAATTAAAGATCCGTAGTCTGCATCGGATATAAAAATCTTGAACCGTTAATAACTGAAAAACTAAATCGAAAATAAGCGAACCGAACCTTGAAAAAACCGCACCAAACAAATATACTTTATTGTAATCGGCTTTTTAGAATATGTAGCTATTGGGAGAGTTAAAGACTGAAGATGGTGGGTATTTAATTGTTGTGATCGGATATATATTGTTCTTTTTCCTACTTGCACAGATAGATGAAAAAATGTTGGCCCAAGTAAAGGTTAGTTTTGAAGACTGACAAAGGAACTCAGACATGAACCAGGTCCATCCAGTGGTCCATCCCTCAGGTTCACAAAAATGGGCAGATTCAAGCATGTGGGATGCACGTGAAGGAGATAAGTTTAACTTAGTGAATTTAATATCTCCTGATCGAAAAGGTTGCATAATTGATAAGGAGAAGGAGTCCTTAATCAAAGAGAACACTATCCAAGATAGGGAAAGAGTTAGAAGTTGAAATCAACTAGAACTCTTCCACCAAGGAAGAGTTGCATCAGAACTCTAGTTATTTCTTTATCTACTAACTCTATAAATTGCAGGATGTTCTCACATTAAATTTGTTGCACAAAAACGCAGAAGTTAAACGTGAATTGAGAGCAAAATAGCAAGGCTTTTTACAAGCAGTTCGTATGTGATTCAAGTGTGCAAACCAGAAGCTACATGAACCAGATTGAAGAACCAGCTCTATAAAGAGTTTTATGTGTCTTTCTTTATTTCTAGTTCAATTGTAGTAGGTGTTTCATATTGTACCTTTCAGCTTTATCTAGAAGCAATTGTAATAGGTATTTTGAGTATTCAAGTTAGAGTTAACTTGAAGTTGTCGCAACAGTTTGAGGCTAGTTGCTACAATGGGATTAGAGTTTAATCCTTAGGTTTACAAGAGTTTGTAAATGCTGTTTTGGCTCAGTGATTTTAGTGGAAGTTTAGCAAAATCCTACTGAGTAGTAAGTCGTGGTTTTTCACCTTTTGAGCCAGGTGTATTTCACGTAAAAATCTCTGTGTTCTTTAGTTTTGTATTTATTATTCCACAAACAGCAGTAGTTAGTATACCTAGAAGAACCAGGTTCTTCTAGAGCGAAAATTGGGTACCACACAAATCCACCCCCCCCCCCCTCTTGTGTGGTATTGACGTTTATAACATCAAAAAACTATCACAAGATGCTAGGAAATCTATTTGTAGTGCAGTGCAAAAGTTGGATAGTAATCTTCTTGTACTAGGCTTTTGTGGAACTTGAAAACTTAAAGGTTCGTTTTCCATCCGTGGTGTTTCTGATGCAGTTATTGGATAAGTTTATGCTTCTGACAATGACTTAGTTCATCTTTTCGATAGGACAGAGCTTTTGCATCTTTCAATGACTTAGCTGTTGCAACCTCTATTCACAAGAAAAACATGTGCTACAAATTTGAAAGCCCCTCCTATGTAAGTTTTCTTGTAAAAACTGTGATATTTTATTGTTCTATTATAAAAGCATTATTTTAGAAGGCTCAGTCATGGTCCCTTATGTATTTGTATTTTCTTTTGAGACCATTTATTATTTATGTGGGACAAAGAAAATTGAAAATGATTGGGACTACATCTCACAATGCACTAATACATTGCTTCTCTTTCTCGGCAATTCTGTTCAGCAAATGAGTAAATATTTGAACTTGGCCAGTGGTTTTTTAATTTGAAGTTTAGGAATCTGTTCTTACATAGCTAAACAAAAACAGAATAAATATTCACATGGTAATAATCATGGAAAAATAGTGCATTTTTAAAAAATTTGTTAGACATTTGTTGGTCAGTGCATTTCTTAGGGCATTTATTTAGTTCATCTTGTCAAATACTTTCAATGTTCGAATTAAATAGTTAAGTCAAATTCTCCAAGTGCAATATATTAAAAATATTCATACAAAAGGTTTTCAAGAAGCTTTCTTTGGATTAGCATCCCTTTGCCAGTTAAAGATCATGAATAGACTACGTTTATAGATCATAATGTGCAAAACTACTTAAAGCACCGAAGGATTGGGCTTTCTTGAACACACGCCATGACACTTTGATGGAGGCAAGCTGGGAAGTCTTTGACTTAGCTGCTGAGATTGCAAAGATCAAAGAAACTATTGAGAAACTCAGCAAAGTCAGAGCTTTTCTTCACCCGCAATTGACATTCCCGAGGGTGATGAAGTTACTCCTGGTGAGGCTGCTATTCAATCTTCTTCCGCTCAAGTTACTCCTCCCGCTTCTGAGGATGCCTTCTTCATCCTGCTGGTTCAGACTCTGCCCCTCAGTGAAAGTTTGAAAAAGTTTGAACTATTGTTTTATTTTTTTTATTGGTGGAACACTTGGAGGTTTACCCCTGGTCCCATTTGGGGGTAACGTTTTGGAAAATCTTGCCCCTAGTCCGTTTTGGGGTTTTTTGTATAAGACAATCAGGTTGGAACTAAGTTCATACTTAGTTTTAACCAAGTTATTATAATATTATAAAGTTTTTGTCTAACTCTTATAATACCTTTATTTAGAATTTTCGTTCAACTCTCTTAGCAGTTTACCCTTGCCTTATTTTTATAAGTTTGGGTTTTATTTTCCACTTATTTTAATGTTTGGGTTTATGTTTTACCCTTTGTTATTTTACTTTTACATTTAAAAATGCTTCATGATTCTTTTTAACAAGCACGAATTATAAAAGAGGGACCTTTTATAGACGACACTTAATGAAAAAGACGTTTCAACTTCATAATGGTGTAAACATACGAAAGAAGAAATAGGAACACACATGCTTCTTTGAATAACTTTGAGGAAAGTTTTGGATCATTCGAACTTTCAAATTATATAATACTTTACATGTATTTAAGTATCATCTATAACTCTTTCGTAACTGTTTTCTTTACAATAGATTTGTAAAAAATTCAAGGGTATATCTTGCAACCCATAACTAAGTATTGCCTTTAACCTAAACATTCGTAAGATTTTGAAATTTACATCCACGAGTGTATTCCTCATAGGTTTTTTGAATCAGGGTTGCATTTTTTTTGGCTGCTCGTGACTTTGCTCTGAACTTGTAGACTTTAAGCTTGACTTGAATTATGATTTTCACAGTCTTCTTTGCCTTCCTTATATATATATAGTCCCCCAAGTGTTTGACCTTTTAAGTATGAAATCTCGAGCACTTGATTATTCCTTCCATGTGGTCCTTTTCCTAAAAAAGGAAAAATGTATGGGACTCGGAGGAATATATAATTTAGATGATGACTACTTAACCCTTTATATTTTCATAAGAAAGGTTGTAACCCTAGACCGGGAATTATGTTACTTCCGCGTGCCTTTAAGGTCTAATATCATCATTTGGTGCGGGCTAGCTTTTTGCCTATCATCAAAAATTGTTAGTATAATTTTAACTGTACAAAATAAAAATTCGTTATTGAGCGATACCTGACCGTGGGTATTTCTTTTGCTTAGAAATAGTACTTCTTCAAATGAACAGCATTCCAACTCGAGGGTAGAACCTTGCCATCCATGGTTTCCAACTCGTATGCACCTTTTCCAGCGATACCTTGAACCTTGTAAGGTCCTTCCCAATTTGGACTCAACTTTCCTGCATTGGATGCTTTTGTTGATTGAAAAACGTTTTTAGTACGTAGTCCCCAATCTTGAAGTACCTAAGATGAGCTTTCCGATTGTAATATCGCTCAAAAATTTGCTTCTGCACAGCCATCCTTATCAAGGCTGTTTCTCTCCTTTCTTCAAGCAACTCGAGATTTACTTGCATCTCCTCCTTATTTGACTATTTGGTTACTTGATTGTATCTCGTACTTGGTTCGTCTATTTCAATTGAAATTAAGCCTTCAGCACCGTATACAAGTGAAAATGGTGTCTCTCCCGTACTCATTTTTGCTGCTATTCGGTAAGCCCACAAGACTCCAGGTAACACTTCTGGCCACTTATCTTTTGACTCCTCTAGCATTTTCTTCAAGTTATTAATAATAACTTTGTTTTTTGATTCAGCTTGTCCATTGGCCACGGAATGATAAGGTGTTGAAGTAATCCTTTTAATTTTCCAGCTCTGAAAGAATTCTGTGATTTTTGCACCTATGAACTGCGGACCGTTATCACACACGATTTCTTTTGGAACCCAAAACTGACATATGATGTTTCGTCAAATGAAGTCCCTGACTTCTTTCTCTCGCACTTGTTTGAAGGCACCTGCTTCTACCCACTCAGTAAAATAATCAGTGAGTACTAATAAAAATCATACCTTTCCTTTGGCTTGTGGTAGTGGACCCACGATATCCATCCCCCACTTCATAAAAGACCATGGTGCAATAACCGGATGTAATAGTTCTGTTGGTCGATGCATGTTGTTACCATATCTTTGGCATTTATCATATTTGGCCACAAATTTTCTGCCTCTTCTTCCATTTTTGGCCAGTAATATGCTGCTCTAATTTGAGTTTTTTTACCAAGGATCTTCCTCCTGCGTGATTTCCACAATGCCCTTCATGTACTTCTTTCATCACATACTCTATTTGAGAAGGTCCGAGACACCTTGCTAAAGGACCACCAAATATTTTTTGATATAAATTGCCTCGATCCAAACAATAACGGGCAACTATTCGTCGAAGTGCCTGAGCCTTTTTCTTATCTTCAGGTAAAATTCCGTACTGCAAAAACTTAACGATCTCGTTTCTCCAATCCCGGGTTAGATTATTGAAATTCACCTCTTTTTTATCTTGATCGAGTGACGAATGAAACAAATGTATTACGGAAGCATTTTATTCATTTGTTACTTCTGCAGCGGATGCAAGATTAGCCAATGCGTCAGCTTCGACATTTTCTTCCCTGGGTATCTACACGATTTTCCAAGTTTGGAATTGCCTGACCAAATCTCGTGCCTCTTCCAAATATTGTTGCATCCTCACCTCTCTAGCTATATAAGTCCCCTACATTTGATTAACTACAAGCTGCAAGTTGCTTTTGATTGTGACCTTCTCTATTCCGAGCTCTCGTGCCAATTCTAAACCTGCAATCACAGCTTCATATTCTGCTTCATTATTAGTAATAGGATGACATTTTATGGCCTGCCTTATAGTTTCTCCCGAAGGTAGGATTAGAACAATGCCTAAACCCGCTCCTTTAATATTCGAGGAGCCATCGATAAACAGGGTCCAATACTCAAATTGGATACATTAAATACCTGCAGTTCTTTTTCTACTTCTATTACCATTCCTGGGCTAAAGTCTGCCACGAAATCTGCTAAAACTTGTGATTTTATCGGAGTTCTAGGTTGATATGTGATGTCATATTCACTTAGTTCTATGGCCCACTTGGCTAATCTACCTGATAACTCTTGCTTATGCAATATATTTCGTAAAGGGTAGGCGGTCACTACAGAGATAGGGTGACATTGAAAATAAGGCCTTAATTTTCTAGAAGCCATTATTAGTGCTAAAGCAAGTTTTTCTAAATAAGGATATCGAGTTTCAGCATCTAATAAGGATTTGCTAACATAGTAAATTGGAGATTGTTTACCTTTATCTTCTCGAACTAATACTGCACTTACCACCACTTCTCACACAATGAGATATATAAGTAGCTTTTCTCCGTCCTTTGGTTTAGTCAGCACGGTGGGTTTGACAAGTATGCCTTTAAATTTTTGAGTGCTTGTTGGCATTCTTCAGTCCACTCAAATTGGCTTTGCTTTTTCAATACTGAGAAGAACTTAAAGCTTTTCTCCGAAGATTTAGATATAAATCTTCCCAGTGCTGCTATCCTACCTGTCAACCTCTGCACTTCTTTTTTGCTCGTGAGTATGTCCGGTATTTCTTCAATAGCTTTAATCTGCTCTGGATTTACTTCTATTCCTCGGTTAGAAACAAGGAAACCTAAGAACTTAGCTGATGACATGCCAAATGCGCACTTTTCAAGATTTAGCTTCATATTGAATTTACGGAGAATCTGAAATGTATCTGACAAATGTTGGATATGATCCCTTGCCTGTGTTGACTTGACTAACATGTCATCAATGTAGACTTTCATGGTTTTTCCCAGGTACTCCTGGAACATCTTTGTTACTAACATCTGGTATGTGGCTCCAGCATTCTTTAGACCGAAAGGTATGACTTTATAACAGTAAGTCCCACTTTCTGTAATAAAGGAAGTTTTTTCCTCGTCTAAAGGATCCATTATATCCAGAATAAGCATCTCGAAAACTTAACAATCCATGTCCTGCAGTAGCATCAACTAGTTGATCTATGTGCGGTAAAGGAAAAGAATATTTAGGGCAAGCTTTATTCAAATCAGTATAGTCTACACAAACTCGCCACTTACCATTCTTTTTAGGCACCACTGCAGTATTAGCTAGCCAATTAGGATATTTTACCTCTCGGATAAACCCAATTTTTAAAAACTTTTGTACCTCATCCTGAATCACCTGGTTTTTTAAGGATCCTTGCTTCCTTTTCTTCTGTTTGACAGGTGGATATGTTGGATCTTCATTTAGCTTATGGGTCATCACCTCCGGGGGTATAACTGTCATATCTGAATGCAACCAAGCAAAGCAATCTGCGTTAGCTTTTAAAAATTCAATTAACTTACATTTCAACTCTGGGCTCAAGTTGGTTCTGATGTAAACTTTTCTGTCCGGCCAATGTATAAACAGCACCACAGCTTCGAGTTCCTCGATTGTTGTTTTGATGTTTTCATTTTCTTCTGGCTCTTGAATAGTATCTGGACTTGAGTCTACATGTGTCCATCTTCAGTTGAGGTTTGAGTTGTTAAACCCTCAATTGAATTCTGTAGTTGCTATTTTTCATCTGCAACGTCATTTTGTACGCTTGAATCTGCTACTGAATTGATACTTCTAGAAGTTTGTTTATCACCATGGATTTGCCTAATTCCCCATTGAGAAGGGAACTTAATAACCTGATGTAAAGTAGACGGAACAACATCCATCTCGTTAATCCAAGGTCTGCCGAGGATCATATTGTACGCCATGTCCATATCTATTACTTGAAATTTTGTATCTTTTATTACACCTTCTGCGAATGTGGTGAGTATTATCTCCCCTTTTGTGACAATGCTTGAATTGTCAAATCCAAATAAGGTACATGCTTTGGGTACCAATTTGTCATCAGCTTGCATCTCGTTTACCACTCTTAAAAGAATGATATTTACAGAGCTACCTGGATCAATCAAAACTCGTTTCACATTAGTATCATGTACAAGTACTAGTGCATCATTATGTGGGATCAACATGCCATCTGCGTCTGCATCATCAAATGTTATACTGTCTTCTTCCAAAACTTGGCAAACTCGCTTCCCGTGGGTGACTGTGATTTTTGATACCTTTTTTGCAGCCGTATATGTCACACCATTGACCTCCTCTCCCCCGCTTATGACATTAACTGTTCTCTTTGGTGACGGAGGTTTTGGGGGCTCCTGTCTATTCTTCATATATGCTTGTTTACCTTTCTCACTGAACAATTCAGTTAAGTAGCCTTGTTTTAATAAGTGCTCTACTTCACCTTGTAGCAATCTGCAATCTGTTGTTTTATTATTGCGATCATTATGAAACTCGCACCAGAAATCTGGATTTCTTCTATTGGGGTTCGATCTCATTTGGCTACCGCACCTTATCTCCCATGCTTCTTAAAAACATCTACCAACTCAAATGTGCTAACATTGAAACTGTAACTGCTAATTTTTGCTTTTGAACTTCTGTCATTGTTATTGTCCCGCGCGTCTCATGTATTTCTCTCTTTTCCAAACTTGGATGATGAACCCGAATCTCTGTCCCTAGATCTGGAATCGTACCTCGGGTTCTCCTATTTTGAACGTGAATCCCTTCTTACCGGTCCCATGTAAGGCTCGTACCTGTTCTTACCGGACCTTTTTCAGTTTCTGGTCGCCTCGAGTTTACTCTTTCTTCCCCCCGTGACTGAGTGATAGTGTCTTCTTCTATTCGCAGCTTCGTGCTATACCTATTATAAACATCATTTCAAGTTGTTGTAGGGAATTCTCGTGAGCTTTCTTTGAGTCTCCTTGTGGCTTCTGAGCTTTTTTCATTTAAATTACTTGCAAATGCCATAGCCGCCCAATTGTCAGGTACACTTGGTAACATCATTCTTTCACGTTGGAATCTATCCACGAATTCTCTGAGTAGCTCCGTATCCCCTTATTTTATTTTGAAGATGTCTTCCATCCTCTTTTTAACTTTTTGAGCTCTCGAGTGTGCTTTTATAAATGAATCTGCAAGCTCAGCAAAAGAATCAATAGAGTTTCAGGTAAAAGAGAATACTATGTTAGTGCTTCTTCTGTGAGTGTTTCACCGAGTTTTTTGACCAGCACTGATTCAATATCTTGCTTAGTCAAATCATTGCCTTTTACACCAGTTGTAAATGCGGTTACATGATCTCGTGGATCGGTTGTCCCATCATACTTCGGGATATCGGGCATCTTAAACTTTTTGGGAATAGGCAAAGGAGCGGCACTTGGCTTCCAAGGTTGTTGAGAATATTTATCCATATCCACTCCTTTGATTATAGGTGGAACACCATGTATTTGCTCTATGCGATCGTTCTGCTCCTTGAGCTGTTTCTGCAAGGTTAGTACTAAACTTTGTAAATAAGAATTAATTGGAATACCTGACCTTCCATCACGAGATTCGCTGGAAGTTCCTCCACTGCCAGAATTGGCAATTCCCGAGCGTGGATTTTCTATGGTTGCGGTGTTATTCGGAGGTGGAGTTGGTGGTACAGTTGGTAACCCACTAACAAAAGCTTGAAGAGCATTGTTGACTTGCTCTGTGATAAATTGCTTTAACGCTTCATCAATAGCTTGATCATCCGCATGTTGGTCATCCGCATGTGATATAGATCTGTCAGGTGACCCTTCTCGGGATTGTTGAGGAGAGTTTCGCGGTGAAGGGACTAGAGTTCCATCCTCTTGTTGATTTTGCTGGTTTAACTGGTGTTGCTGATTTTGTTGGTTGTTGTCGTTAGCATTCGACATGATTTTTTGATAGGAAAAAGAATTTAGAAAGCGAATGGACTATCAGATTTTCGGTAACGAAACCAATTTGTTTAACCAAAAAATTAGAATTTCGGTCAAAGTCTATTTTTTGAAGTACTGGGATTACTGATAATCAAGGAAATCGATATTCTTGCGGTAAGAAAGAAAATTAGAATAGCAAAGTAATCAGTAGAAAGCAAAAGTAAATAATTGTATTCCAATAATAATCAGAACGTGTCCATACAAATGACATTTCTTTTCCTTTTATAGTCATCTCTAAGTACAACGTCTTTTCCCTTTTATGATCGAGTCATTATGAGCATTAATGACATTAACGAAACGTTATAATTGGTAATCGTAATTGTTGAAGATTCTGTAACGTTTGTAATCATTCATACTCATTAATTGTAGACTAATAATCTGCCCTCTTTATTATCTTGGTTCATTCCACCGATGCCTCTTCAAATCGCTAAAGAGACTCGAGCAACCGTTTCTTCTCATCTCTTAAACGTTTTGCTCGTACCTATTAAAACTCATGTCTTTTTTAATACCCTTCTCCAGCTGTCGCTTTTCTGGTGATCCACATGCCTTGCCATGTCAGCCACATAATTAATTCCACGTGTAATATTTATTTTTCCCAATACATTAGTTGCATGCTTATATGATTTTTTTTCCTGTAATAAATTAATAATATAAAAAAGATTAAAAAATATGTTTATGAGTAGGAATGCTTTTAGGATTTGAACTCATGTACTATAATGTTTTATGTTTATAATAATAATGTTTGTGTTAGTTTGTGCGCATCTCAAATATTCTATTCTATACATGAATAATCGTGCTCACCAAATTAATCAAATAAGAAAAACCATCTAAATTTTTTTATTACTACTCCCTCTGTTTCATATTATGTGTCGTGTTTCTTTTTCACACGCCCCTTAATACTCCCTTCGATCCACAATAAGTGACCAATTTGCTTTGGGCACACCCATTAAGGAAATACTAAATTCTAGACAAAAATAGATAGTGTGACTAAACTACCCTTAATTAAGGGTGTGTTTGGTATAACGAAAAATGCTTTCCGTGGAAAATATTTTCTTGGAAAACAAGTAGTACTCTTATTCATTTTTCGGTCTTTGGTACGCAAATTAAGGAAAATGACTTCTCAAGAGTATTCATAAATAATTTAGATATAATATGAAGCCATAAACTTTCAAACCAACAACCTTCCGGACCCACAAATTTCATAAACTTTCGAACCGCTAATCTTTCAAAACCGCGGAATTTCGAACCTGTAAACTTTATAATTTCTAAACCCGTAAACTTCCAAACACATAAACCTCCGAACTCATAATTTTGGAACTTGTAAAATTTTGAGTCTTTAAACCGATAAATAATAAAATTAAAACTGAAAAATATATTAAAATTTTTTTTCGGGGGGAGGGGGGTGGGGGAAGGGCTGGGGGCGGGGCTAGGGGGGTGCAGTAAAACGAAAAAAGACAGAAATATTTGAAATAGCAAAAAAAATTAAGTTAAAAAAAAATATTTTTTTTGGGGGGGGGGTGGAGGGGTAGTAGGGTGGGTGGTAACGGAAAAACTGAAATTTGAAAAAAAAAAAAAAAATAAACCTTTTTTTGGAGAGGGGGTGAGGGTGGGGAAGGTTGAGAAGGAACTTTGGAAAATGTTTTCCCTTCTCTTGATAAGGAAAACAGTTTCCTCCAATTGGAGGAAAATGAATTGATAAGGAAAATGTTTTCCAAAACATTTAAGCCACCAAACATGGGAAAATTGAAAAATATTTTCCGGAAAATATTTTCCTTCATACCAAACACACCCTAAATGTTGCAGCATAGTTATAGTAGCACTTACTTCTCTTCTCAAATGTGAGTAGTAAATGACTTTTTAGGGATACGTACATAAGGGTAATTTTGAAAACAAATTGAATTTTTTCTTGATTATACAATTGGACACTTATTTTGGACCAAAATAAAAGGCAAATTGGTCACTTATTGTGGACCGGAGGGAGTATTAATTAGGAAAGAGATTGGACTATTCTACCCTTATTTATGTCTTAAAATATAATCTATCTTTATTGAATATTTATTTTATTTATGAATTATCTTCATCTTCAGAACAATTAGTAAAAAAGGAAAAAAAAATAATCAATTTTGTCTTGAACTTCTAAAATGACAAATATTTTGAGACAACAGTTTTTAAAAACCACGACTGTTAATACGAAACAGAGAGAGCAAATATTAAACCCTTTCGACCAGAAAAAAAAAAAAAAACACCCCCCCCCACCCCTCCCCCTCATATTTTCAGTGTCATGTCCTACAATTATAGTTGATTCATTGACATTGAACTATCCCTCTTTTTTGGCATATGAAAATGTTTAAGCAAAATTTAGAGCTATTTTATTTGTAGGGTACATCTTTTCATGAATCACTTCAACCAATTGCCTTTTATGTCTCGTCATATGAAACCAAGGCTTAAAAATCAATGATATCCAAGTCCCAAAGTTAGCTACTTATTAATACTAGTTCAATTTTTATTAACACATTTCAGGCGCTCGAGGCAACATTGATCATAACCATTCATCATTTCTCCCACCTTCTCTTTCAAACTCTTATTATTAGCATAATATACATGCAACTCAATAGTCAATTCATGGAAAAACTTTAGTAGTACTAGTTTTTTCATATCCCAATAATTTTATCAGCTTAACCATGCATTGGATCTAATCATCTAAATAATACTTCACTAAATTCACTGGATGGATATAGTCCCAAAAAATTAGGTGAATGAAATCTTCTTTAATCATAATCATAGTTTGGTCCAAGTGTTGAACAGTTAAATCCAATTGAGATCTTGCTAAGATTTTCAGAAAAAATAAAAATATTGCTCCCTCTGGTCCACTTTAATTGATTTTTTGGCATTTCTTTTGTGGTCCACAATATTCGATTTTTCGAATATTAAGAAGGAATTAATTCCTTTTTCCTAAAGTTGTCATTGGAGTAAAGAGTCTAGGAATATTTGTTGTATTTTCAATGAACAAATTAAGGTTAATATGATCAATTTTATTGTTAATTAATAATAAAAGGTGAATTTCTTAATATGCATGAAAACATTTAAGAAATTAATTAAAGTGGACCGGAGGTAAAAAAAAATGTAATATTGATTTGAAAAATTTAGAGCTTTCAACTAATCCAATTCAAGTAGTTCGGTGATGTGTCATTCAGACATCCACTATAGAAATTCTTTTTTTTTCTTTACTTTTTTGGTTTTAAGTTGAAAGTTTTTGCATTAATTCTTCACTTCAAATGGTGGTACTTTAATTGTTCAAGTACAAATATGGCATGATACATAGAAAAAAGAAGAAAAAAGAGGTTCAAATTAAAAGCCTAAGCTAAATTTAGTATAGAATTTGATTAATTGCTTAATATAGTTTTCTAAGTGTTGGATGTTGATGCCAAATATTACTTTGAAGTCAATTTAGGTTACCTAAAGTAAGGGAAAAAAACCAGCACTTCTAAGTTATAGTTCACAACACGACAAATATAAGGGACAATTCAAAGAAGAAAAACAAAAAAAAATTAAATTCCATATTGGATTCATTATTAAATTAGGAAAATAGTAATTATAAAATCTATAAGGGATGTCCCCTAGAAGTAATAATACCAACCATTCTTGTTTCCATTTCTTCATCATCCAGCAACCTAAGGAGTCCACTGGCCTCAATCAGTTTAAAATATCCATTTTGTCTTCCAAAAATTGCTACAAAAATTCTTTTTTATTTACATATTTAATTTAATGGTCCTCTGCTATGATTAAAAAAAAAAAAAAAAAAAAACTGGGCCTACATAAACCTCAAGACTTCTTTCAAACAAAGCAAAAGCAAAAAAAAAAAAAAAAAAGCAAAGCTTTCTGACAATATACACATGCAATTCCTTATTATTCCTGTCATAGAATCAAACATGCTTAAATTTTGGGCATCTCAAGTAAGCCAAACAGCAGCTTTTTCAAATCCTTAAGATTCAAACTCCCAGTTCTTGGATATGTTGTAGTACATATTTGTTTGTTTGTGTCTTATGTGTAATTAGAACTGTAAGTTATGTCATCAGTGATTGTGACAACTTATCAAAATATGGGAAGTCTTAGTACACTAGAGCTTATGCTTGAGGAACTTCAACAACCAGAGGAAAATACAAATGATTTGCCACCACCTTTGCCTGTTAGGCCAATCACAAAGGCTAGGTTGCCTAAGGGAAGAAGGAAATTGCCAGAGTTTGGTAAAGAAAAGAATAGAGATGAAGAAGATGGATATTCACAGGTTAAATGTGGTATGTTTGAGAGGACAAGAACAAAGGAAGATGTATTTCTTGATCAACCAGTTTATCAATGGGATTCAGCAGAGAGGGATTCTGTAGCCATGACAGATAAGGTAAATGGAAATGAATTCAAGCTTCTTTTCTCTTTTGAGGGAAAATTAGGGGCTCCTTGAATATTGTTTTCAAAGTATGAAGTAGATTAATTTTGTTAAAACTGCGCCACCTTGCACGCACCTCGACTGTTCCATTGGATACCTACTAGTTGCTACCTTCCATCATCACACGCTGCTTAAACATGGAAGTAATCACCTAGCGGTTTTTGTCTCTACTGGAATTTGAACTCTTCCCACTTCATTGACCGTTAGGATACACCCTTGAGTGCATTAATTTTTTGTTTAACTGTTGCAAATGAGGTACTTGGTTCTTATTGCTTCATAAACAATTATAATTAATTATCACCTATGTAACAACAACAACAACAACAATAAACCCAGTGCAATCCCACACAGTGGGATCTGTGGAGGGTAGTGTGTACGCAGACCTTACCCTTACCTTATGAAGGAAGAGAGGTTGTTTCCGATAGACTCTCGGCTCAAGAACAATTATCACCTATGTGTTGATAAATGATAATATTATTAAAGATTAATAAACTGTACTCTGACTCTGTGAGTGCCAGTTTCCTACATTAAGTTATAGCAGGCAAATGACTCTTGGGAGAAGTAAAACATTACATCTTCTCCTAATGCAAATTTTATTCTTCATTGGTTGGCAGATGTGATTAGTTCTTAGCTTATTTAAATGAATGTAGTCATCCGTTTATTTGCTAAGGTGTATTTTCTTTAGATGTCAGGATGTATAAAGGAGGATGCATTAGTGTATTCAGATTGCATTTTATTCATATTTAACAGGAGACTTGGTAAAACTGAGTGACAGACATATTTCTCATTAATTTCAACTGTTGCTAGTTTAAAAAATTACTGAAATTCTTGTGGTTTGTTCCACAGATTTGTTTAATGATTGATCTGAGAGAAGGAGCTGGACTTAGTGCTGTAGTGAGAATTCAGAGATGCTTCCGCGGCTACCAAGCCCGCCGGTATTATCATCAGCTTAAAACTGGAGTAGTAGCACTACAACAATGTAATCCACATTATCCAATCTTTCTCAAATATTCATATGCTATAATACTTATTCCAGACTTCAATAAAGAAGAAGTACTAAAAAAATACCTGATCCTCAAGGGCAAAGAGCTTCATGTATTTTATTTTCCTTTGTAATTTTGATGATTGTAGCTCAACCATAGTTATTCATTCGTGCAGTTGTGCGTGGTGAAATTGCAAGAAAGTATCATCAAGATCTTACTAGGAGGTCGACAGCAATTATCATTATACAGAAACACATAAAGGAACTCCGTCATAAAAGAATAGAACGACAGCTTACTGCAGCCACGCGTTTGCAATCTGGTATAGATTGTAGAATTCTTAATCCAAAGATTTAAATATGTTGTTTTGGAAGATAGTCCTAAGCTTCTGTATGCATTCTGCAGTTATTCGAGGTTGGTTGACTCGAAAACAGTTCAATCTCTTAGGTAAGGGAAAACCAACTTGTGCTCGGAACATTAGAGAAAAGAATGACCTTGACAAGAAGGAGCAAGAAACTAAGGTGTGCTTTATTTCTTAAAAACTAGGTTTCTGAGTGCTGTAAAAACATCAACAAGAATATATCTTAACCACTTTGGTTGCTTGGACTCCCTTCAGGTACCGCGTTCAGTTCTACTTGATCTTCAGAGGCATATTCTGAGGACGGAGGCAGCTCTGGAGAGAAAGAAAGAGGAAAATGCAGCTTTGAGGCTACATATTCAGCATTATGAGAAAAAGTGGAATCAGTATGAGTCAAAGATGAAAGCTATGGAGAAGATGTGGCAAGATCAGTTAACGTCTGTACAAGTGAGCACTCTGTGTCTTCATGTAAAAGCAAATGTTGTTCAGTTTTGGATATATGAATTTCTTTCGAACTATGACATTTTGTATGGAGATCACTTCATGAATTGCCAAAGATACATATTCTACTACTTGCTTATTGAACATCAACGACTTGAACAGTAAAAGGAAAGATGTTGTTTATGTGCTTATCTTCATCCAATTTTCTATCTGTTCAGGATTCAGAAAGCAAGAAACTTATCATTTTGCTTTTATTTCTGTAACCAAACGATAATTGCTAATCTTGCAGACAAGTCTAGCTGCAGAAAGGAAAACACACCGCGGTGAAAAAACTAAAGGAGAACTCAGAGTACTGATGCATCAAGATCAAGATCAAGACGAGGATGATGGATTCCTAAGAACTACGACACTTCGAAGGAGTGAACTGAATCTTTCCGATGAGGTACATGATACACGACCACAACAAAATGGGGTAACAAATTCCGAGAACCAGCTTAATAACCACCATGTGATGGATATGGTCAATCATTTTCAAAATTTTGTCCATGATCAATGTAAACCGGGGCAGGAGGCGTCCACCCTCAGGCCTAACGATGAGCTCCAAAAGCTGAAAGTTAGATTTGAAGCATGGAAGAAGGATTATAAAAGTAAATTGCGGGAGGTAAAAGCAACAATGAAGCAACTTGGACACTCTGAAAGAGGGAAGGGTACAAAGATATGGTGTGGAAGATGAAAAAGTTAGTTTCTTATAGCTTTTGAAGTCGTATATTTGGTCATTAGCTCCCAGAATCATCTGCTTTGTCAAAGTAGATGTCACATTGTCTGCTCTGCTCGTTTATTCTTCATACCTCAAATTGATTTTCTTACTATAGGGGAAAAGGGATGACATATTTTGCTTTTTAGTATGTGTATTAGGGGAGATGGGAATACATGTGCAGAAACAAACATAGAAAATTATCATTGTCACACAATCAATGAAAAAATGCAGATCTGCATATTCTGTTACATGTCTTAAGTTGTACAATATGGTGTTGATATCCTAAATTTATTGTTCATCTGAAAATTCCCAAAATGAGTTATAAGTTAACGGATTTATGTGTCTAGTACTCAGGCACTGTTGGCTACAGAATGGTCAAAGTGATACACTCGACGAAAGGCGGACAAAAAAAGGACTAGACGCCGTTGCCGGGGATCGAACCCGGGTCACCCGCGTGACAGGCGGGAATACTCACCACTATACTACAACGACTTGATTGCCTAACATGTAGATAAAGTTATAATTTATTCAAAGTTAATTCTGGCATTGCATGCATGAGTTGACTAAGCTGTAACTCGCTCAACCCACAGCGTGTTTGGATGGTTGTTACATGTTGTATGTATCGTATTGTTACTTTAAACACAATGTTTGTTTTGATTGTTACTTAAATTTTATTGTATCGTATCGTTTAAACACGTTGTTATGTAACGACGAAAAGTGTCACTTTATGGAACGATCGATTTGGTGTGGTCGCGTCGTTTTGTTATTTTTTCTCTCATCTTGGCCTTTTTAATTTATTAAATAATCCTATTTTATTCTTTACCCTACCTTTTTATGTAATAATATTACCTCGTCCCTAACTTTTTCTTTATAATATTGCAAGTTTATTCTTTATATTGTTGGTGCATGACATCATAAAACGACGACAAACAATACAATCTAACCAAACATTGTATGCATCAAACGATAAAGTACAATACAATACGATACGATACATTATGAAACGATACATAACAACTATCTAAAGTTCGAAACAAGCTGTAAATTGAATAGCATCCCTTCCTCGATCCAAATATACTTAATTTTTTTCAGTTGATTAGTTTTTTTTAATTATAAGTTTGCGTCAAATCAATAAATACAAAACAAGTGTTTGATACATAAAAAGAGTTTCACTTCTTCCATCGTTGCAAGCCCCTTCCGTTCGGCCCAAGCTTTCGATTACGTCTGCTTCCTAACTGTTACTAACTAACTATTAGTTCAAATTTGTAACTGGTGATCTTTTTTAAAGTTAAATCAATTTACTTTGTTGGTACAAACGCCAAATGCTACTAAATTTCTTTCCTTTCTTGAAATAACTCTTTATCTTCATATTGCCATTGTGCAAACGAGTACGAAAGCACCAAAAGCAGATGCAGAATAGAATAGTACCTCCATAGTTATTTATTACCAAAACATAACTTGTTAATCAAGTTTTAGTTAACTTTTTCAATTAAAACACTACTATTACGAGACATCCATTGTGGTGCATGTATGTAAAGTTTGAGTTCTATACACAAGACCAATTAAGAATTTCATAATGGACAACTACTTGGAAAGCTACATTACAGGTACTATTCCATATCAATTCAAAATTTAGTTGCAGAGTTTGTGGAGTTCAATTACTGTTACTACGAACATGTAAAATCAATTCTCAGGCCATTTCATGAAACACTTCCTCAAGTTTTATACTCTTTTTAAATCTTCACATAGTAACAGATTTGCTAAGGAAAGGGCATATAAACTAATAAAAGAACAAAAGCTTCCTACCTTCTGCTCCACGAATAACAAATAAAAGGATTACAGCACAAAAATGTCAAACGCCAATAAAGGAAAAAAGATGGCTATCTCAACGGTTCAATCTAAGATAAACGAAGAACCCTCAATTATCAACTGCGAACAGGACTGAGGGAAGCCCTCATTTGCAAGGAATAAGATATATATTCACAGAGAGATAAATTGTCTACTGAATCAAAAGAAAAAAAAATGTTTTAGACGAGCATCGAGCTTTAAAACATCTAAATATTTCAGAAGCACGTTTTTTAATTAAACATCTAGACATAGTTTGATTCTCAACCAGAGAACAGAATAACAGCATCCTTTGATGATCTCGGAAAGCTTAGCATCTTATTTGCAACTCTTCTGTAGTCCGCATCTGTAGGAATCCAAGGTTCATTTTTGGAGGAGCCAATGAAGATTTTCTCAAGCACCATCGCGTTCTTTAGCACAACTTCCAGAAACGAAAGGATGTATTCATTCCCACCCCAGAAGCCGTAAATCCTTAAAGTCTTGAGATACAGCACCCAACAAGGCCTTGATATCCAGTAATTTCCTCCACTAAAGTCGTTAGATTTCTTAAAATACAACCCAAAATAATACTGCAACATAACGTTCCAAAGTTATTTGGTTAAACAAGGATCAGTCTAAAATATAAGGCAGATGCAGATTTAGGGCTGATTTGACTGAAATCATTGCTATCAACTCAAACTACAATAAGATCACGCTGATCATTTTGAACTCATTAACTCTAGAACCTGGGTTTGCCTCTGTTTAAATGATCTTGCGAGAAGATAAGAAGAACAGCAAAGTAGTAGAAGGAGGGAATTTTCATACCTCTTCGAAGCGTGATGTCATGTCTATGTTCAAGGTCTCAACCTGAGGACAGCTTTGTAGAAGGATTGTTATCCCAGGAAGCTCCCATTTTTTCATATGAGTGTTTAAGGTCAAGTTTTTGCATCTCATCCTGGGGCATGACAAGGTTCTCATCTCCAATGTCGCAAGGACCTAGGCCATTAATTATCAGAAGATTGGGTTATAGGTTTAACTTACAGCTAAAACAATCCAAGATCATTAAAGTGTCTCCCTCTCTCTTTCTTTCTCAAAGTTTTTAACTTTGTGAAATTTGAAAGAAATTCAAATTATTCAAGCAGGTTTAAGGTAAGAACAACCGAGGAGCTGTTTGAAGATCAAAATATATGTTTGAAAGCTGGCGCTACATAACTGCAGAGATCCATAAATATAAAGGTAGAGAATAATGCTTCTGAATTAATGGAAGAGTAGTAACACTAACATAAAGCTATTGATTTGTTAACGTATGCTACTTCAAACACTTTGCATTGTGCAGTAACAGAATTTCCAATTTTCCATATAAATGGTAGTACTACCATAGCAAGGGATTTAAACTATATCTGTTGATAGTGTATAGAATGTCTATACTGTTCGGGTAGCTTAATCTGTAATAGCATGTTGGTGACCGTTTTTATCAGGTTACTCTTATCGTAGAAATTTACCGGTAATTATCTTATAAGTTACATGATTGTGTAAATATTTCAGTGCATAGAATTATAAACTCTTCAGCAAATAAAGAATACTTAAACTTTGTCGAGTAAATGAAGGAGATAGCTCAAACCTGCAGACACCATGTTCCGATGGAGAGTTTCTCAACGTGCTGGAGTGACACAAGGAGATCTTTCACCATATTCTGATCAGTTTTAAAATCACCCTCGTAATTATGTATGTACTCATCTAGCTTCCTATAAACATTTAGCTTAGCATCGACGAGAGCTTTTACATCCTGAAGAACAAGTATCTTTCTATGAAAATGGCCGCTAATCTCCAGTGAAGTAACATTCCTAGCATATATTCCCAGCTCTTTTTCTTCTTCATTATCATCATCATCGTCATCCCAACATCCTTTGATCACCAATTTCTTCACACTTTTGGAATCAATATTAAAACAACCAATCCCGTAACAACTCCTAAACTTCAGAGACTCCAAAGCAGGACATCCAGAACAAATCTTTTTAATAAAATCCTGGTTCAATTCAGCATATCCAATTTCTAAAACCCTAAGGGAGGGCCAATTAATCTCCCCTTTTGGTACAAGATTACAATGGCGCAAACTTAGGTCTCGTAAGCACATATTGGAGTACATAAGCTCGGGTAAATCGTAAATCTCATTCAAATCTCGTGACCTTAGATGAAGATTCAGTTCCTCCACATATTTATTCTTGACGAATGTAATCCATTTAGTAACGTGTCGAACAAAGCGTCTGCTGTAAATAAAATCGACCGAAAACTTGTTCAATTTACTAGGCTGGCAACGAAGTAGGGTATCATCAATAAAAGTAACGAACTTACTGTAGGTACCATGATCATGTGGGCTTGAGTAACTGAAAATTAGGGTTTGTGCTGAAGTCCACAAGAGGTGCCACCTTTTTGACAAAACTCCAGTTCGTATAACTTCATCCATCTGCAAGAAAGAGAGGATGTGAAGTATCAAAGAATCTGGCAAGGCGCTAATTCGATCTGTTTTTTCAGTTTTACGACGTTTCCCGCGAAGCAAATCCGCTTTTGCTTCTTCTTCTGATTCAGACATTGTTGCAGGTTTCTGATTGAGAAATTGGAATAGATGACTTGGGAATTGCTGAAAAAGTTAGTGTCTTCTCATTATCTTTTGTAAATTTTGGAGGAATTTGGTGTTATTCAGAAATCATGGGGCCGGAACCTTGCCCTTTGATGAGGAAATCAATAAGACTTTTGAAAGAAAAAGAAAAAAAAGTGATATGAAAATCTTCAAAGTGAAAAAAGTAAAAGACGCCGATTCCGGGGATCGAACCCGGTTCACCAGCGTGACAGGCGGGAATACTTACCACTATACTACAACGACTTGGTTATTGAATGTTGACGGGTTTAGCTATTTCTTATTCTAGATACTTCTTTATCACATGCCACATAAATCACCTCAAATAATTTCTATCATATGCATATAATAAAAGGTATTTTCTCTATTAAGGGGTCGTTTGGGTCATTCGGAATAAAGTGGTATAAAATTGGGATTACATTTATTTCATGTTTGGTTTAGGGTATTAATTAAGTCAAGTATAAAATTATACCTCAAATTGAAATTACTTTAACCGGTCTTCTAGGTGGGATAAATAACACCGGAATTAATTACCCTGGGATAAAGTTATAAAATGACCAACTTATCCATCTTCCCTTTTTACTGCAGCCTTTCATTTTTTGAACCAATGTTAAAATAGGAAACAAAGTGTCATCCAAGCTTATCTACCTTCAAACCAAACATATGCTTTGGAATGTGTATGGTATATCTCATTTTCAATCTAATGAACCAAACAAAGCAATAACATTAAATAATCCAAGAGATTACTAATCTCAAGATTATAATAAATAATTTTGGTCGCGAACCAAACGATACCTTAAGGGAGACTATAATTATATGGAAGCTTGACGAAGCTAGAGAAAAATCTAAAAACAATTTACCAGAAAGGGGGGGAGGGGTGATATACATGGCTTACCAAAGCTATTTCATTGAAAATAATTGCTCTGTTCACTTTGCATATTTTCGTTCCTTGTCTTTTTTTTTTTCCTTTGGTCGAAAAGGATAAATTGTATTCAACCAAACTGAACAATGTACATCGCATGCTTTTTGTATTCAAGAGGCGGGATCAACAAAAAAACCAATTCAATTACTCTAAGATATCCTAGTACGTCATCAATTACAGAATTAATCACCTTCTAGGAAGGGTACACGTTCAGGAATCTTATACATCAATCGTAATACGTATTAACAAGGGAAACTATTTAAGTTGTTTAAAGTATGCTTTCATTTTGTTTTTATTCCTTATCGTCACTTACATATTCTTAATTTGTTGGTTACTTTAATTGTCTTTGGAAGTTCCTTTAAAAATTAAAACATACAGTAGTAATTTTTCCAAAAATTATTTAATTAGGTGTAATCTTATTTCGTGACATGTTAAATTCCAATATTATCAAAAACTAACAATCTAAGACTAGCGGTAGATCACAAACAGAGTACTCCTATATGTTATTGGACCTAAACTGGCCGGCCATCCTTGTTCATAGTGATCGGGGAGTTCTCTCCAAACTACTAGGCCGTGGGTTCAAGGCTGGTCGATCAATTTATGTCCTAGAGTACTAAACTGCATTTTGCTTACCCTCTCGTTTCTAATTTAAGATCATCATATTCTCGACATTCAACAAGACATATGTTAGTCAATTTATTTGTAATTTTATTTTGAGTGTATTACACATAAGTGCAACTTATACACATACATTACAACTGCATGACCTAGACATAATTTTGCAAATTTGTAGCCCAAGATCCCAAATGCGAAAAAACATAATTTTTTCGTTTGAATTGATTCTCCAAATCTTCTATTGCGCATTTTTTGCGTGATTTTTAATTTTTTGCGCATAACCATCTTAAATCGATCATATACATTTCTACAAAATTACAAAACAACCATATTACAACTCGAAAAACGATAAACCTACAGCATAGATAGTATAATTTTTACCACACCAATCGGACGATTATTTTATAAAATTTATACCACACCAATTTTTCAATTATTCCATTTTATATATATATATAAAAAAAAACTTTTCGAAAACTTCTCCATCATCTCGATTTCTATTCGGTATCGGTACGGTTCGGTTAATTTTTCAATATTTTTTTAAAAAACGCCATGCAAGTGTCGCTAGGCGGAGTTATAACGTGGTAAATATGTACTTGCATAGAACTTTTGCAAAACTCGCTAGATATTTTTACTATTTTTAAAAGTGATGATCAAAGGAACATGAAAGATGTGCATAATAGAGATTTATCCCACTATTCTATGATGGCTTAAAATAAATTAAGCAAAGACAGGAGAATATAAATCATACAACTGGAAATATACTAATCATGTTGGGACTCGAGAATATAGCTTATTAAAAGATTAGTATCCAATAAGAGAAATGTAAATCGTACGAGAGAAAAGATATCCAATACCTTGTGGCTTGCTACTCAAGATGTTAAAACTAATTTAATTTCTATATGAGTACTAAACTAGGTTTAGAAGTTGGAGTTTAGATATTAATTATTTGGTCAACCTTGTAGCCATTTCCATAATCCAAGAATGAAGAGAATTTTGTTTTAATACTTTGCTAGTATATTAATAAAATATATTTTTCATATATAAATTTATTCGGGACAATTTAACATTTTTTCAGTTTATTTTTATAGAATTCAAAAACCTTCCCTATTATTCAGTACGACTACAAGTTTATATCAAAACCTATAATCTTATTAAAACAAATCTAATAATCGATTCGATACGATTTTGTTGGATTGATTTAATGGGTTTTCTTAAAGATCTATTGGCACTAGGGCTGGACATAATTTGGTAAATACCTAATTACCGTACCGAACCGAAAATTTTGTTATTTGGTATACGGTATTTTGGTATTTGGTTTAAGTTTTTTAAAAATTTGGTATTTGGTATGGTATTTGGTATTTTAAGATAAAATACCGAAATACCGATACCGTACCGAAATATATATTATATTACACAAAACACACATTATCAATTATAACATAAATATAAAAAATCTAAATCTTTACTTTCCTTTATTCTCAAAGTTCATCAATTAACTCTAAACAAGTAACAAGACATTTCTAATGATCAAATATTCTTTTATATACAATTTTCTCTATTTGGGTTGATATTTGCTAGTTTTGGACAAAAATTTTGTCAAGAAACATTTTCACTTTTGTATTTTTGAGTACTTTAATTAAGAATATTAGAGTGTATAGTTCTATGCACTAGTTAGTATTCAAACCGAATAAACCGAAGTTAACAGACCGAATAAATCGAAATCGAAAGGAGAAAAATCGAACCATACCGAATTTAATTAGGTACGGTATTGGTATATGATTTTAAGAAATCGAATACCGAAAATATGGAACCAAAATATCTATATACCGTACCGTACTGACCGACGAAGATAGTCAAAGGCCAAATAGCCAAGTAGCATAGACATGAGAGACTTGCAATCCGAGTGACATGGGAATTACACTCATTTTCCCTATAACAGGAGGGGGAGGGGGGGGGGGGGGAAGCGGAGATCGTATCGGTTTTTTTTGTTCTATGCTTTTTTTTCTAGATAATAAAAACTCGTCACTACGAGTTGGTTCGTTTAAACCCCATGTCCCAAATTTATCAACAGCTTTGAGTGTCACCATGTCTGAATCAGAAGGAGAACATGAAGAAAACCTGGATTATGATTCTCCCCGATACTCTCCCGCTTCTCCACGATACTCTCCCTCTCCTTCTCCTTATTCCTACTATGGTGGGAAACGTCATAAAACCGAAAAAACAGATCGAATTAGCGCCTTGCCAGATTCTTTGATACTTCACATCCTCTCTTCCTTGGACATGGGTGAAGTAGTACGAACTGGGGTTTTGTCAAAAAGGTGGCACCTCTTGTGGACTTCAGCACAAACCCTAATCTTCAGTTACTCCGGCCTACATGTTAATGGTATATATAAATTCGTTATCTTTATTGATAATACACTACTTCTTTGCCGGTCTGGTATGGTCAAAAAGTTTTCGGTCGATTTTATTTACAGCAAACGCTTTGTTCGACACCTTAATAGATGGATGATATTCATTAAAAATAAACTTGTGGAGGAACTGGATCTGAATCTTAGGTCACGAGGTAATTTGATTGAGATTTACAATTTACCCCAGATTATGTACTTTGATGTCCGTTTACGACATCTTAGTTTGTGCAATTGCAATCTTGTACCAAAAGAAGAAATTTATTGGCCTGCCCTTAGGGATTTAGAAATTGGATATGCTGAATTGAACCGAGACGTTATTAAAAAGATTTGTTCTGGATGTCGTGCTCTGGAGTCTCTCAAGTTTAGGAGTTGTTATGGGGTTGATTATTTTGATATTGATTCCAAAAGTGTGAAGAAGTTGGTGATCGATGAATATGGGCAACAAAACCATGATGATGATGATGACGAGCTGGGAATATATGCTAGGAACGTTACTTCACTGGAAATTTGCGGTTATTTTCATAAAAGAATACTTGTTCTTGAGGATGTAAAAGCTCTACTCGATGCTAAGCTAGATTTCTATAGGAATACAGATGACTACGAAGTCGAACGTGAATTTAGGACTGACCAGAATATGTTAAAAAATCTCCTTGTATCACTCCAGCATGTTGAGAAACTCTCCATTGGGACATGGTGTCTGCAGGTTACAGTCCGTACTTAATTTTAATCAGTCATCAGGATATAGCCATTCTTTATTTGCTAAATAGTACTACCAGTTATATGAAAATTTTATTAGTGCACAATGCAAAGTGTTTGAAGTACCATCCCATGGAGCAATGCCTTTATGCCAGTGTTACTACTCTTGTGTTGATTCAAAAACATTATTTTTTATTTGCAATTCATGGATCTCTGCTTATATACATATACAATGTTATTAAAAGTTATTGCTTCATCACTTAATTAAAGCGAGGTATTCCCAGTTCTCCATAAATTGTATGAAAGGTGCGCTTCACTCCTTGCTTTTGCTTCAATTGTCACGTGGCCATTGTTGTTCATTTGTGCTTTTCGCTTTTAAAAGCAATGGTTATGCATGTAGTGCCATCTTTCAGATCTTCAAACAGCTTCTAATTCTTTGGTTTGAATAATTTAATATCTTTCAAATATTCCAATAAATTAAAGACTTTGAGAATTAGTGAATATAGATCCCTACTAGATTCCAGGAAAGATTCTTGACACAGGGCTAAGAAAAGGATGAGAGAAAAAGGGAAGAAAAGAAAGAGATGCACGTTAATTGCTTTTGAACCATGATGACTTGCTGATCTAAAACTGGAAGAACTGATCTTGATCAGGGATAGGGTCATGAGACCACTAGAATTGGGATTAATTCCTGATCCAACAAAATGATACTAGTATTATTTTGAGAAACATCTAGTTTTATTATGTTAATCTAGGATTATTCTAGCTTTAAGTTAAACCTCTAAACCAATCTTTTGATAATTAATGTAATGGCCCAGGTCCTTACGTCATTGGAGATCAGAAATTTGCCATGCCCCAGAATGAGATGCAAATACTTGACATTAAACACTCCTATGAAGAAATGGGAGCTCCCTGGAATAGCAATCCTTCTACAAAGCTGTCCTCAGGTTGAGATGTTGCACATAAACACAGAATCTGCATTCAAAGAGGTACGCGTGCTCCTTCTTCTACTACTATTGTTATTCTTCTATCTTCTTGATTTGATGCTCACAATGCATATGTATGCATAGTTTGAGCTTAAAGTAATGGATTCAGTTGAACATATACAACAATATCTGCCTAACATTTATGTACAATGATCAATGATTAACCAATTACCTTTGGAATGTGGTACATGCTGTAGTACCATTTCGGAATGCCCCTTATTCTACTATCAGTGTTCTTCTAATCTGCTTGATTTTATGTTTAATTTGTTGCTCAATGGGTACATAATTGAGTGTGATCTTATTATATGGACTGAATATATAGATAGTCCCTTAAACTTGTCTGAGTTTTTCATTTAGACACTTATATTAAGCATATGACCTATTGAGCACCTGATATATGCTCAAACTGTGTCTATTAAACACTAGTCGCTGACATGGCAGATGCGTATTTGCCTCTTAAAATTGAGTGTGTGAAATGACTTTATGTTAAACTAGTCTAAACACTTTTAACTGGAAAATATAAAATTTCGCCAGAAAAATGAGTTTCTGGCTGTTTGTGTTCTACTTCCTCTCCGTCTACCAAACTCATTTTCCGCTTTTTTCGGCCATAGATTGGAAAACACTGTTCTTCTTTTTCTGCTTCTTCACACCATCCATTCTTTCTTCTTCAAGATTCAGACTTATTTTCTCAGCCGTTTTAAGCCATCTTTCTTCCAAATTTTTTTTCTTTTCAGATTCAAACCCATTTTTCTGAATAGATCTTGTATTTAGTTGATAAAGATGTTGTTACTGCTGTGATAGTGTTTTGCGGTGGTTTTTTCCATTTTTCAACAATGTTCACATCTTTTGGGATATTTTGCTAAATTTGGGATCTGGTACTGAATCTCCATTTCGGTTCTAAATCGCCATGGCAAAATGGTTGTTGTCATTGGCGATTTACACAAACAAGCTTACGGGCAGAATCCGAGCTCAAAATCGGTGAACAATCCGAACATGGTGCTGAGAGCAAGCATGTGTGAGAACAAACAGTACAATCCAAAAGAAAACTTTGTTGGTAAAGAAAGGGAAATCTCCATTAATTGCAAGACTGGGTAATGGGGAAGATCCATCTCTATTTATACGTGGATAACTGAACGGTGAATATTGTATATGTACTGGAAAATGAAAATTCAGAGGTAATGAAAAGATTGACGTTGATGGGGGATTCATTAGTACTTCCATGGGATGTTTATGATTGGTTGTTTGACCATGATGAAGTTGGCTATGCTTTCTGCATGTTCTACTTCGAAATCACCATTTTTTCATATGGAACTTCACCAGAATTTTTCTTACGGTCAACTTCCCCTCTCTCTCCATATATTACTGTATATGTTTTTCAAATTTTGAGTTTGTTGCTGATGTGTCATTTTTTACTGGGTTTGTTTGTTATGTCAACGGCAAGTGAAGTTCACGCTCTGAACTAAGGTTAGGAATTGTCAAATTTGTGTTCAATAGGCACAGTCTGAGCATAGGTCAGTTGTTCAATATGTCATAGGCTTATTTTATTTAAACGAATAATTTGGACAAGTTTAGGAGGCCGTCTATGTATTCAGCCTATTATTGTATGTATACATTTTAAGCCTATTGTTGTATGTATACATTTCTTAATGTATATGTATACATAGTTCGAGTTGGTGATAGAATGGATTAGTTAAAAACATACAAAACTAGCTCTGAATTTGCTTCTACATTTGCATGCGTTGCTCCATGATTAACCAATTACTTCTGGAATATTGTCAAACTATTGCAGTATCATTTTGGGTCGCATTTTAAGAATTCTAATGACTTCAATGGAGAAAATTACTGGATATCAAGACCTTGCTGGGTGCTGCATCTCAAGACTTTAAGGATTCACGGCTACGATTGGTGGGACTGCGATGAGTACATCCTTTCTTTTCTGCAAATTGTTCTACAGAATGGGATGGTGCTTCAGAAAATCATCATTGATTTCTTCGAAATCAACTCCTATGAAAAACTTACAAAGAAGTTGCTAAGCTTTCCCAGGTCGTCAAGGGAAGCTGTCATTCTCTTCTCTAGTTGAGACTTAAACTAACAATTTTATGTTCTCTTAGTAAATAACGAACGTCCTTTTAGCCCTTTTTCTTCTTCTGGGCTCTGTATTGCTCTATCTAATTAAAAATTATCTTTTCTTTGATATCTGGTCGAGATAACCATCCTTTTTTCATTATGTAATAAATCCCCTTTCTTTTGTTGGCTTTTTGGCATTTTTGTGCTATAATTGTTACGAGAGTGTTTGGCTAAGCCAGCTTATAAGCACTTTTCGGCTTATCTACGCGTTTGGTAAAGCTAAAAGTGCTTATAAGCCAAGTGCTTATAAGTCAAAAATAAGCCAAAAGCCATAAGCTGGTGACCCCCAGCTTATGAATTTTTAGCTTACAAGCACTTTAAGTTTGACCAAGTTTTTTACTATTTTATCCTTAAAATATTTCTTTTAGTACAAAACTCAAAACTCGTACATCGATGTTCACCGCCTCAAGTATTCAACCTAACCTCCCCCCCTCCCCTCCTTCCCCCCCCCCCCCACCCATTCAAGTCTTTGCATACTAATATCAATGTGATTGTGTATTAATCTTTGAACTGTATGTAATAAATGAGGACATATCAAATTTTTGGTGTATTGCTTTATTAGTGTTATGGTGATGAAGGCAATGTTTGTTTCTCTTCATATAATTTGTCCTATTTACGTTTATTTTTTACTGAGAAACATTTGTCAATTTATTAATTATTATAACTTATGATTATATGTTTATCATAAAATGAATTATATTTATCATAAAAATTATCTTATCTAAGCATAGTTGTAAACGACAAACAGAATATTTTATATTTGAATCTGTCTGGAATCTAAAATTTTGAAGAAATTACGCCCTTATAAGTGTAAATAGTTCTAAGGTTATTTAAGTCATTTTAATAGAAAAAGAGTTTATTAGCACTTACTTATCAAATATTGAAGCAACTTATTATCAATTTAAGCACTTGTACTCAAACACGTAACTGCTTATATATTAAATCAATTTCAGCATTTAAAAGTACTTTTCAGCACCTAATGCTTTTCAGCTACTTCAAATCAGCTAATCCAAACGGGCTCTATATGTCGAGCAAAGGGTAGTAAACTAATGTTATTCTTTTATGTGTCCTTTCGTTAGCAAATCTATTTTTTTTGACAAGCAGGGATATATATATATATATATATATATATATATATACACGAAAGGAAATTATAAAGACGATTGAATATACACTTCAAAACTCAAATTCTCACTTCAGAAACTGCAGCTAAAAAATTTTAGATCCAAAATTGTATCTAAGTAATTGTTAAGCAATTAATGCTAGGGCACATATTTAACTTAATTACCACTAAGTTGGAGTAGGACTTTCATAAATTTGGATATTTACATGTTTAGTTTATTAGATGCCTGACTTATCATTCCTTACAGAGTACTTCTGTTTTAATAAAGCAATTCTACTTCAATTTAAAGCAACCGTACATGTGAGATGGAAATGC
>NW_017673893.1:25007-51408 GCF_001879085.1 Nicotiana attenuata | reverse complement strand
TGATTCCATATATCCTTTACGGTAAGTGCTTCATCTTGTTGGGTTAAGGGACCCTGAATATATTGACGGAGAGAGTTGAATTTGGGAATCCAACGATTATTCCACACACTCAAGGTTGAGGACTTGTGTGGCATCCAAGTAATCCCTTTGCTACATATTTCCCTACCTAGAACAATACCATTCCATATAAAGGAATTATTATTCAAAGTTTTCCTTGTACCATAGAGACCTATTAATGTTTTAGCCCAAGGGGATTGAGTATTTTGGAGGAGTCTCCAAGTAAGGTTGGCTAGGCTTACTAGGTTGTTCTTTTTTGCAGCTCGAATACCTAACCCACCATCCTTTTTGTTTTGGGTGATATCTTCCCATTTAATGAGATGGAGTTTTTTTGATGTTCCATTTGTACCCCATATAAAATCCCTTTGGATCTTGTCAATTTTACTAAGAATCTTAGCCGGTAGGAGGGTGTATTGCATTAAGTGGTTTGAAAGAGAGTTTAGACATGAGCTTGCTAGGGTGCATCTACCAGCCATGCTTAGTAAGTTTGATTTCCATGTTTCTAGAAATCATATTGTCTAGGACAAATTGAAAATCCTTGGCCCTAGGTTTGGAGCTTGTAATAGGAAAATCTAAGTACTTACCGAAGGAATTGCTAACTTTGATATTAAGGTTTTGTGAGAGGGTAGCTTGTGTAGATTTGGGGCAGTGTTTGGATATGATGATTTTAGACTTAGTTTTGTTAATGGACTGCCCTGATAGGAGACAGAAGGAGTTAAGACAGTCCTTAATGGCTTCAATAGATTTGTTATTAATTTTAGCCATTAAGGTTAGATCGTCTGCAAAAAAAAAAAAATGAGATCTATGGAGCTTATTGTTGCCAATAGTGATTGGATCCCAACATCCTATATCAACTTTATGGTTAATAAGGATAGAGAGCATCTCCATACAAAGGATAAAAAGATATGGAGACATAGGGTTACCTTGGCGAATGCCTCTACTTGGCGAGAAATAGCTAGTTCTTGTACCATTAACCAAGATTGATATTCTACTAGTGGTGACACAATTCATTATAAGCTTTGTCATATTAGGATGGAATTTGAAGAATCTTAAAGCTATATAGACAAAGGACCATTCTAAACGATCAAAGGCTTTTTCCAAGTCAATTTTCAAAATCATGTTATGTTTATTACCACGATATTTATTCATTTTGAGAATTAATTCTTGAATGATAAGGGCATTATCACTTGCTTTCCTATTTTTTAGAAAGCTACTTTGGGAAGGGCTAATCAAATGATTAAGGAAGGGTTTCAGCCTAGTGGAGATAACCTTAGTGATTATTTTATACACAGTATTACAAAGATCAATAGGTCTAAAAAATTTTAAGTTATTTGCATTAGGAATTTTTGGAATTAGGCAGAGCAACGTATCATTAATATTGCCAGGGATAATTCCAGTCTTAAAAGCTTCTTGGCATAGACTGGTAACAGAATTTTCCACAATATTCCAATTATTTTGAAAGAAAAGGGGTGAAGACCATCAGGCCCGGGTGCCTTATATGGTTTAAATGAGAAGCAGGCTTTAGTAATTTCAGCATGGGTAACGGGGTCATCAAGGGAGGATAAATCCAAGTTAATAAAACACTTAGGGTCCTTTTTAATAAGACTCCAATTGCTACTAGTGTGGGAAGTTGTAAAAGCTTTTTCAAAATAGTCTTTTGTGTGATTTATAATATCCTCAGGATTGTCAATCCACATCCCTAGATCATTTTTGAAGAAATTAATCTTATTAATTCTTTTCCTATTGGTAGCTACGATATGGAAAAATTTTGTGTTTGCGTCACCTTCGTTTAACCAATGTACTCTAGAACGTAACTTCCAGTAGTCTTCCTCAATCCGAAGGATGTTATTATATTCTTGAATTAACGATTGTTCTAATGTTTGAAGAAATTTACTATGGTAATAGGAAAGGGAGTTTTGGATACCTTTGAGTCTTGCAAGGATGATTCTCTTATTTTAAAAAAGATCCCCAAAGGTAATGTTTTTCCAGCTAACAACAACCTCTTTAAAAATAGACACAACCTTGTTATAAGAATTGTTACACCACGAGTCATTAACTAAAGTCTTAAAGAGAGGATGTTTGCACCGGTATGGTTCTAGTCGGAATGGTTTATCAAGTAAGTGACACTTTTTAGGGATAAGGTTGATTAGAAGCGGGTTATGATCAGAGTGTGTCTTAGGTAAGTGAGTAATAGAAGCGTTTGGAAAGCACTGTATCCATTCATTGTTTCCAAAAGTTCTATCCAAACGTTCCAAGATTAGGTCATTATTACTAAACCTACGATTAGACCAAGTATATTTGCATCATTTATAGCCTAAATCTTGTAATTTACAGTAATTCAAGTTATCCCATAGCTTAAAAGCACGTCTACGATTAAGAGGTCTCCCACCAATTTTATCATTAGCACTAAACACATCATTAAAATTTCCTCATACTAGACATGCATCTGTATAAGAGTCAGCTATATTTTTCAGATTATGCCACATAATATCCCTATCAACAATGTCAGTGCTAGCATATAAAGAAGAAAAAAGCCATTTTAGGTTAGTAGGACGCACCTCAATTGTAGCATGAATTTCGTGGTTTCTAGGTACAGCATTGTGGACAGTCACCTTGGTATGGTCCCATAGGAGCCCCATGCCACCAACTTGTCCATCTGCTGGTACCTCAATGAGTTCAGAAAAACCAAACTCTTGCAAGAGAGGTGCATGAGATTGCATTCTAGTTTCAAGCAGTGTTACCATGCATGGCCTGTGGGTATCAATGAGATCCCTGAAGTTTCTTCTAAAATCCTCATTATTTCCTCCCCTAATGTTCCATATTATAAAGTTTGTAGCATTAAACATGTTGACATTAGGGGTTGGGTTGTGACCATTCTCCAGTATTTCCCTGGTAGGGTTCAAGGTTCCCCTCAGAGTTGGGACAAGGATTATTGCTCTGTTCCCCACTGTTGGATTGTGGGGTGGGCGAATGTCCATTGAACACTTGACCAGATTTTGTGGGCAAGAGAGGATATGCCTCTTCTCTTGATTTTCTGTTAATAGAAAGACCTTTACCTCGCTTAGGTTTCCCAACTCCACCACTGATTCCCCTATCAAATCTATTGGTTTTATCATTTCCTCTTCCATGTGGTTTTCTACGTTTGGAGCTACTGGGGGATTGAGGTTGATATTTTCCATAGGGACTTCCATGTTGAAGTTCTGTGGTTGTGGTTGTGGGTGATGTTGAGGAACATCCCACTGCATTAGGATAGGATTCACAGCTGTTAGGGCTTCCGGGGAAAGAAAGGTAGATCTAGGCCTAGATTCTGGGGAAGAATTGGAACGGGATTGAAGTGAGGAGGAAGGTTCCATTGAGCTCTCATTTCTTGGACTAGGTTCGGATTCAAGGCTGGGGCTAGAGGTTGCAAAATGTTGTTCACCCAAACATGATTCATGTAGTTGTTCATGGCTAAGTGAAGGCCCTCTGACACTAGTTGTGCCAAGTATCTTGGATTTTGGATTAATATCACACTTTCTTGCCCGTTGATGGTGGCATTGAACATCAGACCCCTCCCCATTAGACCTATCTTTATCCGGGATAATGGGTGATGGTCTTGAGGTAATGGTGGTTGGACATAGATTACTGGTTTGTTTGGGTTGTGATGTGGTAGTGGTGGAAGATTTTCCATATTCAGATGACTTTGTGAACGAAGGAGTTGTATAAGTCTGTACCTCATTCGATTGTTCAATGGAAGCCTTGGCATGATTGGGGTCTTTGTCTATACTTAAACTGGGAGGGTTTTGAGAGTAGGTTATAATTGCATCTACATGCATGCAATCGGGATGGGCTAGCGTTGGGGTATTAGAAGAAGATTTTGGAGATTTAGGGGTGGATTTTGCATGGGATTTTTCCGCCACTTGTCGTGTAGTTATGTCCATGTGTTCATTTGGGTGTGTTTTACAGGACAAGTGTGGTGCAGATGACATGTGGTGGATTCATTAGTGGTAAAAGGATTATAATTGTTAGTGTTATTAGGTAGATGACATGGCTTAGTGTTATTAGCAGATAAGTTGGTCACTAAAGTATTGATATTAGTAGGGGGTTAGCTATATTAGCACCTTTAGAATGCTCTATCTTACACGTGGACTGGTGCATATCAAAGTTATTGGGTAATAGAGTACTAATACCAGTTGGATTAGCATCCAAAACCATGTGCTCGTTGCACAATTCTGAAAAGCTGTTTTCCAAATGAAAAATATCTTTGTTCTCATTTGTAATGGCTCTACTGGAATTAGTCCTTAGGATGTGGCCTTTGCCATCCTTGTGAAGAGACGAGTTATTAGACAATTTGTTAAAAATTTAAACTTTTGGGTGTTTAAGTACTTACCAGTAGAGGCATTGAATAACTTAACATTAATACCTGCCTCCGTGGAAGTGTTCATTCCTGCATTTAGAATTTTCTTATCTGACCTTCTTGTCTTCTGAAAGGAAACAGTATGCCAGTCGTCCTCATTGCTTGTTTTAGTGAAGTTTTGAGTGTCTTGCAATTGGTTAGAGCTATCTTCAGGTTTCTCCGTCTGGTGTAGTGATTTTACCACCATCGAACATTGGCCAATTGTGTGGCCTAATGAACCACAGTTCTTGCATAGTATTTTATCTCCTTCATACTCAATAACTTGTTTATGGTCCTCTATGAGTAAAAATTTTGCAACAAGTTTATTTAATAGCAACTCAACACAAAGCCTAGCGTATCTTCCCCTCAAGGTGGAAGAAGTGCAGGCATCCACTCTTAATAATCTACCTATAGAGTTACCAATCTTTTGAAGAATGATCTTGTCATAGAATTCTGTAGGTAAATTGGGCAGCCGGACCCATACAGCAGTGCATATTTGTTTAGCATTGGCTGCCACAAAGTTTGGTTTCCATTTTTGACAGGATAAGAAGAAACCAAAGATAAACCATGGCCCATTTTGTAGGACATGATTCATGCTTTCAAGTTTTTGAAATTTTGCAATATAGTAGTCTGTCCCCAGATCGATTAGAGAAAAGTTTTCGTTTACTTTCCACAGTTCTTGGACCTTTTTTTTAAGCGTTTGATGGAGAATTCATCTGCCTTGTAATTTGATGATTATGGAATATCTCAAAGGCATATACATGCGTTCTTTGTCCTCATGAGAGAGGGTGATTCTTTCTTTTCCAGACATGGTAGCTTCTGGATCCTTTATGGACGAACCAATATCATCACCATGGGGAAGGGGAACAGTTAATTCAAAAGTGATATCCGCCTCTTCAGTTCCTTTAATGAGTTGGTCTTTAAAGGAATTTATCTGATTTTCAGAAATCTTGGTAGTATCATTGGTATTTAAGTCAGGTGGTTTGGGGGGAATGAGTGTCATCTCTGAATCTGTTTCCATTTAGGGTAGTAGTGACGGTTGAGTTGTTAGAGGAGATCTTAAGTTTAGAGAGAAGCGAGAGCTTCTCTCACTTAAACCATTGACAGGATAACTTTGCCTCTAAGGTAAGGATTGGCAAATCTATATTTGAGAAGATTTAGAGTATATACAAAACTTGGGAAACACTAGCTTTTACGAACTGGCCAGTGAATTCTACAAGTTGAAAGTTAATTGAACTCCACAAAAGCACAAACATTTTGGAACTGGGAATTTTAATACCTAGTAATCTCGTTTTCCACATAGTTGTCTACTATAGATTCTCCGTTAATGATGGGCAAAGAATATTATTAGTCCGCGCTCAAAATTATTGACATTCAGTAGCCGTAAAATTGCATAATTTTTTTTAAAAATATTTTTTGTATATAACATGCAATATATATATACACACACACACATACAGACATACATACATACATACATACATATATCTTTTCGGTTATTATTTTGAGAACGGTTATATATAAATAAGCATTTGCCTTAACGGAGAGGATTAGAAGAATTAACCCAAATAGATGTCCACCTAATTTCTTAACTAAAAATAGCTGGCGGATGTATACTATATGCATAATTCATGTATAATATGTGAATAACTATATCAATTAATGTTTGATCTATGTATTTCGGCTAGAAAAAATAAACAGTGAAGTTGATCGGCTATTTGTATAATAATCCCCAACCTAGAATATTTTATAAACTATTGTTTCCGGCTTTTCTCAAGTCGAACTCATTTTTCTTTTAGTAGGACTAGGAAATAAAAATGAGATTGGGAGATCTCAAAGTCAGATACTGTCCATCTATGCGTACAGAATTGTGTATTAATGTAATCCACATCTACAATAATACATTATAGCAACAATAACAATAATAATATATGAATCCTAATATAATTGAAGTCAATTCTATGAATTTTCACCATCTACAATTCAAACTGTCAATATGCTATAAATCTTGCAAAAATAATTTTATATTGACTATAGTTTTATACTATATGAATTTTATTTAAAAAAAATTAGGTAACCAATTTCTGAAATTCACACAATTTTTTTTTCTTCTTATAAACAAAGTAGGAGTAAATAAAGGACGAAAAAAGACCCGACCCGACCCAATATAAACGTGGTCTTTGGCATTGATAAGAAGAAAAACCTCAAAAACCCCAAAAGCAAAAGAAAATTAAAAACTTTTTTTCAGTCCAAACTCCAAAACCAAAAACAATGGGTGTAGCTTCAGACCGATTCTCTTCGTTGCCGGACTCAGTTCTGCTTCACATTCTCTCTTTTCTCCCCTTCGACGACGTCGTTCGCACCACCCTCCTCTGCAAGCAATGGAAACCTCTCTGGTCCTTCTCCACCTCCCTCAATTTCATTCACCGTCCCAAAGATTTCATCTATTTAAAAAAATTCGCTTCTTTTGTTGACAAATCTCTCATAAACTTGCACTGTAACAATAACAGCATATCAAAACTCCACCTTGATTTCCCCTTCAAACGTTGTTTCTCATCCGATGTTACTGTCTGGGTCCTTTTCGCCATCACCCATAAAGTCAAAGAACTCAACTTGATTTTATCCAGTGATGCTGAGGATCTGTATAAGTTGCCTAAGAGATTATTTTCAAACCCTTTGATTGAAAAAGTGAATTGGGTTGGTTGTAAGTTCGATAAAGTTGAGGTTTTCAGATGGGATTTTTTGAGGGAATTAAGAATTGGGTCGATCGAATTTTGTGATGATATGGTGAGAAAAGTTGTTTTTGGGAGCCCGTGTTTGGAGTTGTTGGAGTTAGATAATTGTTGGGGTTTTAAGCGTTTGGATTTGGTTGGTGGAAAAGTGAGTAAATTGGTGGTGAATGGGTATAACGGGGAAGCAGTGAAGAAGAATAGTATGTTATTGGATTTTGAAGTAGTGGAAATTGAAGCACCTTGTGTTAAGGTGTTGGAATTAAAGGGATGTTTTAGAAGAATGAATAATCTTCAGTTGAAGAATGTGATGAGTTGTGTTTCTGTTAAGCTTGATTTTCAGTTTACTAAGGATGAGGAGCGTGTCAACTATGTTAATATGTTGATGGGCATGATGGGGAGTTTAAGGCATGTCAAGGATGTTATGTTAGGGACATGGTGCATTGAGGTTTGTGCTTTTTGTTTGAATTCTTTCTCTTTTTTTTTTTTTTTTTTTTAAATGTTTATTTGCAAGTTTTGTTCTTGGAGCATAAAAAGTTGTCTTTTTTAAACGATTGGTTTTAGCTTATCTGTTGCTTGAGCCCGGGTCTATTGGAAACAGCCTCTCTACCTCCGTAAGGTAGGGATAAGGCCTGCATACATTCCCCCCCGAGACCCTACTTTGTGGGATTACATTGGATTTGTTGTTGTTGTTGTTGGTTTCAGCTTATCTGTGTGTTTTGTTCCTTGATTGAATGATTCTCAAATATGGATATGCTGCAAACCTTCTGCTTGTATAATGCACATATTGCATCAAGGAGTTGTGGTATATTTGTGTGTTTTGGAGTTTATGATTATTGCCTAGCCCCCATCTTGTAAATTTTTTCCCAGTTAGCAAAGAGAACCTAATTAATCCTTTATGTTGGAAGTGTACTATTTGGTTCATCTTGTCTCAAGCAATATTGTACTTAGTCTTCTGACTTCTGATACTTGAGTGTACTATTTGAGTTAATTCTTCATTAATGGGATCAATACTTGCCTAATTTGCTTATTAGTGTCTAGTGTCGCAAAATGGACAGTGTAGTATTATATTCTTTGGTAATAAACTATAGTAACTGGTCATTCTGGTATTTCAGAAGGTTAGAGATATACTATTTGTTTAGTTTTTGTGCTTGGAGATATAGAAAGACTATTATATTTTTGCTGGATAGTTGGATATGTTGCTGCCCACCGGTGGGATTCTACCAGGTTGTTGTTGTTGTTGGTGGTGCTCGTGGTTGGATATGTTGCTAATTGGATTTATTTTCTTCCGTCTTGAAGGTCATGTCGTCTTGGCCGATGAAAAGTTTGCCGTTTTCCATGAGCAGTTATGAGTGTTTGACACTGCATACTCCCATCCAGGAGCGGTTTCTCCCTGGCATTGTACGCATACTACAAAGTTCTTCCAACCTTCAGACGTTAATCATACATATGGCCCCACCCTACTTTGAGTTTGAGGTTTGTTTTCCGTCTGAAGCATTTGCCACTATCATACCTTGCTTTTCACTTATTCGTGCAATGCATCCATTCAATTGGTAAATTATAACGAATATATTCAAAATTTCAAATGCTCTCTCCTTATAGTATGTATGTTGTAGTTAACATTTTGAAAATATATAATCAGGCTGGGGCGGACTTATAGTTCTGAATATGGATTCAATCGGACAAACCATTTTGGCTTATACCATAAACATTTTTATGCAAAAACTCCTTAAACATATTATAGATATTGAACTCATAATCTCAAAGAACTCAGACCCTTGGACCCACTAAGATTAAATCTTGAATCCACCTCTTGACCCTATTATTTTATCTTGCCTACTACCCAGATATCCTTCCGCCTATTCCTTATGCCAAAATATATGGATGGGTATATTAAATAGAAGTCATTTTTCTTAACCCACTTAATGCTCAACTTTTTACACTATTGTATTTTTCCTCTATACTTTCTCTATACTGTTGTGAATTGCATGCTTGCTTGGAGCGTGCATAAGGTAGGGATAAGGTTGCGTACATAATACCCTCCCAAGACCCCCTATTTGTTGTGGGATACACTACGTTTGTTGTTGTTGTTAATGCTCTTAATATGGACCGGTGATCTTTGCTCTAATCGAATTTCCATTTGCAGGCTTGCTTTATTCCAATTGTATATGATGTTTACTCTGTTGGAGGAAGGTGTCAACTGTCTATGCTTTCTAAAGATTGTGGTCTTCACCTTAAAAAGATTAGGATTTGTTGCTTCGAAGGAATGCGTTCTGGTCAAGAAGTCCTGTTCCTGCGCGATCTTCTTTTGGTATGTGCTAACCTTGAGGAGATGGTTATTGAATGGAGATCCGGACACCAGAACTCCTGGATTCGTGATGCATCAGATGAGTTTGTGGTTGAAAGTTTATTAAAGGCGCAAAGACGCTCAAGGAATGCAGTGATTTTGTTCAAAAACTAACTCTTCGTTTTTGGCTTCTTGTTTTACATTAAGCAATAGATGCTTGTGGTCCGGCCCTTCCCTAGACCGGGGCATAGCGAGAACTTAGTGCACCGTACTGCATTTTTTTTTTTTTTTTTTTTTACATTAAGCAAGCTTGAGAGTACCATAGTATAATATTTTTTTGGGTTATAGAATTCAGTATGTGTGGTGAAGGATGTTTCTAAGAAACCCTTGTCAGTGATCTGAATTTGCTAATTATACTCAAAGATTTTTCCTAGTATTTAATCATTTTTCCTTTTCATTCAATTTGTACTCTTATTGAAAATTTTAGCTGGTTTTATATTAGAATCCCTACCTTAAGATTGACTATAATATATTTTTTCTGGTGCAACTCGTTTTTTTGACTATTGTTAATGGTTGGATAAATTAGACGCTATTTAGTTCCGTTCCTATGATTATGAGAGCTATATTCTCATTTTTTTCTTTTTTCCAATCTCTGGACTCTACCTTGGCATTGCTCATTTTTGCCAGAGCAGAGCGGTAAAACTACTCTTATAGTTATTTGTTTGTTTTGTTTTTTAAGATTAAGATTTAAGATATTTGAATCTACATAGAATTAAGTTATGTGTATCTTTATTTTCGTTTAAAATTCAATAAAATATAAAGTTTAAATAAAATAGTAATTAAATATAATATCCACAAATGTAGAGATTATATTAATCTAAACAAGCCTTTTTTGCTACTATACATGTTCTCTATAGGTTAAAATTCACCTTTAATTACAAGAGAGATCAATCACGAGAAAAACATCATAAAAAGAAGGAAGATAAAGACTTTCTTTTAGGAAAAAGGAAAATAAGACTTAGTACTTACAAGTTACAACTCCACATGATTTTCTGAAAAGCATAAAATAAAGAAGAATACTTCCTCGAGAGAATATACAGCAAAAATTTCATGAGGTGCCTATTTGGCCTCTCCCATTTAATTTGTAGTCATTTTAATACCCAATTGATATACTTTTCTCTTTTTCTTCGTTGGAGTTTTGTTGGTGCTTTCTTCTTCGTCTTAGTTGTAAAAATTGTAGGTTGTGCTTAAGGTTTCTTGTCCTTCTTCTTCTTAGTTGCAAAATATGTTTGCTACATTTGTTATTGCGTTGACAATTTGAAGATTGAGGTTTATTTATTTGTTACATTTGTTATTGCTTTGACAATTTGATGAGAGATTTATTTTTTATGAAACTTTAAAGTTATGTTTTAAATTTGAGCTCATTTGTAGTAGATTTAGAATTGAATCGTGTGTTGAATTTTTGAATTCGAAGATAAGTTTATGTTAAGAACGTAAGATCCATTTTTGAAGTTGCATTGAAGAGACAGAACTATTTAAAATCTAAATTTTCTGAAACAAGATTAGAAAAATAGAATAACTTAAGATCCCTTTTTCTTTTTCTGAAGTTGTATTGGAAAGACAGATAAACTTTAGATCGATTCTGAAACTATATTAAAAATATAGAAGAACTTCAAATTCTGGTGCGTACATTTTGTAAATTATTGTGGAGTTTTTTTATTACCAAAATTGTCCCTTAAGTATATGAGTAGATCTAATTTTGTCCTTCATATTTTACCTTGAGCACATGTAGTCCTTTTATCTTTGCTAAAATGGAGCACATGTGCAGTGCCCAACAAAAGGCACAGCCCCATCCCATGTGCAGTGCACGTGACAGTAAAAACATGAGCCTAATAGAGGTTGTCTTCCTAAAACACCATTTCTCCCTGTTCACCCTTAATCCCTAATTACTTGCGAAGCTACATGCTTTCTATCTTGCAGTCATGAAAGAGAAACTCTACTCAACCCCGACGGCTCGGAACTTGTATAGGAATTAGTCCTATATGTGCTCCATTTTAGCAAAGATAAAGGATAATAAGTGCTCAAGATGAAATATCAACGACAAAATTAGACCTAGGACCAGTGACTCATCAAATTTCGACGATGGCGATCAATCCAAAGGAAGACAAAATTCGTTTTCTCAGTCTCTATTTCTCCAGTGCTTTATCTTTGGATTATAGCAATATTCGGCGAGTAGAAATTTTACTTATCGCATTTCATTGATGGTGATACAATTTCTTCGTATGCTTTTCGGAAAATATAGTTTTCTTATTTTTAAATGTACTGTTGGGGTGCAAATTAAAATGTGCAGTTTTTGAATGGCTGGGATTTTACTGAAGGTGTCAAATTTGACACGTCTGATATTGTAATGTAAACGTGTGACGTGTCCAAACTCCACTTATTGTCATGCACCACTCTGACATTGAATTTCACTAAATAGGAAGGCATGCGCCACTCTAATACCAAAAAAAAAATAAAAAATCACTTAACTTAATTGGCAAATAAGACATTCATTTATAAGTTAATTTAATTACATTGAATTCTTCTAAACGGCCTTGTCTAAGCTTAGACTCAATTCTCAGGTTCTTCTTTTACTCCTCATTTGCGTCTCTCTCTTTTACATTTATCGACAGAGGCGGGCCTACCTTAGGGTTAGGGGCTTACCGGAACCGTAAGCCTCGGGAAATTGTAAATATATTTTATATATATTTATATACACACTGGGGACCCCTCAAATAATTTATCTGGCCCCCTCAGTAACCAAAAGCAAGGCAGACGCCTTGGTTTTGTAGCTTGCTCAAGCACTTCAGTTACTCGAAACCTGCCTCCTGCTCTTTTAAAAAAAAAAATAAATTATTTTAGTCAAGTTGTTTTTTATTTTATTTTTTTGAATTCTTTAATACTTGTACACAATAGTTAACCTGAAGTCTTAACTTTTATCCTTTTCCAAACTAAAAAACAAAACCAACGCCTCCTCTCCTCTCCAAACTGACGCCTAAACCCTTTAGCTGATAAACAAAACCCTTTTTTCAATTAACCCTTTTCCGCTTCTGCTCGAGCTCAAATCCGGCGACCGGCAGTCCAAATCGCCGGCGGCTACTGGATTGAGGCTCTACTTCAACTGATATTGTAAGTTTCTTTGAGTAAAATCTTGATTTTACTTGAGTAAGTTTTTTCTTTCTTTTGAAAATATTAACCTAGCAAAGTAAGTTGGTATCAAAATTTTGCTTTTCCTAATTATCGATGCTTATACCAAATATTTGACGATTTGTTTCTATGAAACTTCTCTCTTAATTCATACTTGCTCTCTTCCCCCTTCTTTTCGTCTTCTGGAATTATAATTATTTTTCACATCAAGGATCTAATTTCACAAGTTTAGATTACGAGCTTTAATTGGGATGTGGCTGAGATAAGGGCAATTGTTAAATCTTTGTTTTTAGTGAACTTTGGTTGAACCCATGCGGTTTCTGCTAGCTATTGAGTGCAGAACTGTATATTTGTATCAGAACAATTTTCCACAACATCAATAAATTATTACTTTAAAAAAAAAAAAAGCTCCTTGGCATGGCTCGAGGTTGTTGAAAAAAGCTGGAAACTTTTGTTGTGTAGATTGTTTGGTAAAGAAGAAGGCTGACTACAGTTGCATAGATAGGTGAATTTGATACTTTATTGATGTTTAAAATTTTCGATTTAATTTCTTACCTGGTAGATTAATCACACACGACACAACTCGTTTCCGGTGATACTCAAAATTAGCTATGACCTGAACTTTCATTAATAAGAGTTTCTTAATTTGAGGGAGCAGCTTCAATCTTATGAATACAATTTTCTCTATTCTTAGTCATACAGAAGGCCAAGTTGTTTGTGAATATGTCTTGGCAAAAGTTGATAACCTTATGTTAGATTTATAGTTTATTTGCTCCTTTCCATTTTAACTCTTTTAAGGAGTAATTTTTGTTAGCAAGCTGAACTCTGTTGGGCCAAACCGGAGGTTGTTACATTGAAATTCTATGAATCTCAGCTTAGTGTACCTAAGACTTCTGCGGTTGGTTGGGTTGGGTTATGCCCTTTTATTTGGTCCAAATTAACCTACCACTATTGACCGAGCAAACTTTCGGTGCATTGGATCTTAACTTTGTTTCACTAAATCCGTTTTAACTAGTCCAAATTTTATTCGACCTGCCCCTTTGACATCTCTAGTTGGGGATGAGCAATATGGTATCAGAATGAGTTCATAGGCTACACATGTAGCTATGTTTATTACTTTGACATGATTCTTTACGCATGTGGAATGGAAAGTTAGTATATATGTTCTCCTATTATTGAATACTTCTATGCCTCGTACCCATATGCACTTATATAGTTTTGATGGTGACAAGGAAGCTTAAAATGAATTCCAAGTAATAGTAGTGTTACTTTTGATGCAATCATGATACACTGATGTTTGTAAATTGATTTATGTCTACATTTGACTTCATATATTTAGCTTTATTAGCGTGCCAGTATATCTCATATTCACATAATGTGAACATATGTTTCTGTTTCTGCGTGGTAGATATTGCTCTCCATGTCTGTTGAAAGAACTTTGAAGAAGCTGGTTTCTGGTGTCATCCTTGATTTGGATGGTACACTTCTTAATACAGGTTGGTAGTGCTAGTCTTGTTTGACTTTACACTTTTTTTTAGAATCGTATTTTTTTTTGAGAATATTGACTTTACACTTCTAAAATTATATTCTTGGCCATTCTCCTAGATCATTCATGGTACTTGTTCTTGATAACTATGAACTTCTACTCATTCTAAATCATAAGCCAGAGTTCCTTTCATTTCCTTCCAATTTTTACATTGTCCAATAGCTATATGAAATGAGCGGAAACTTTGAAATTTTGGAAAAAAATATTCACTATTTCACTATCTTTTGACTGTTGTAATCTTTACTCTAACTGTAGAGTGTAGTAAAAGTTTGTTATTGTTTTGAAGTTCTTTTATCAAATTATCTTGTTTGAGAATATGCTTAATATGAGATCCCTTTATGCTTAGTGTGCCAGCAGCTATTTGGAACTTCTATGCAGAATTTGAGATGCACTCTGGCTCTCAAAGATGATGATATATAATTGTGAAGTCCCTCTTGTGCGACAGAAATACCTTGCTGTTGTAGAGTTAACTGCTGCATAGTTTCAAACTTTATATTGCAAATGTCTTCCCTGTGTGCATTTGCGTTTCTTATTAGCCTCCGGTTTTCCAGTTTTAATTTGACCTCTTTGTGTTGACAGATGGTGTTGTGAGTGAGATTTTAAAGGCTTTCTTAGTTAAGTATGGAAAGCAATGGGATGGGAGAGAAGCTCCTAAAATAGTCGGGAAAACCCCTACAGAAGCTGCAGCTGCAGTTGTCGAAGATTATGGGCTCCCATTATCAACAGATGAATTTCTTTCACAATTTTACCCAATGCTCTCTGACCAGTAAGAAAAAATAGTTTCATTTCCTTTCTATTTATCGATTGCCACAAACTGAAATTGAATAGACAATTGGAGGATTATTCACACTAAAATATTAATAGGCAGACTCTTTTCCTTTTTTTTTTTTAAAATTCAAAGCATCCATTATGGCGATGGGGGGTTTTAGGCATAAACCCCTACCCGTATATAATCGAAAAGCAGTAAAAAATGGAGGAGGATGTACCCTTTAGCCCCCAGTACATAATGAAGAATGATATGCATCATCGTTAAGGTCTGTTGCTCAAATCTAATATGCCTAGTTTGGGAGATCCTCTCCATTATATTTTGACTACAAAATATTCCACAAAAAGATGATATCCTACTGATGCCAGGAATATACAAAGGTTTGTTTTATCCATTGGAAACATCATTAACAACAAACTGATTCCTTTTTGGCTTGAATCTAAAATTTGGTATGCCTTCTTTATCCAACAATACAGCAGCTCTAACATGGTGTGGACAGTTTGTCAGACTGTTGAAAACCACCTGATCCTTCAAGCTCTCTCCCAAATCTGCCAACAGGTCAGCCACCATATTAACTTCTCTGTATATGTGAACAAAAGTAAAGCATTCATCATGTGATATCTCTTGAATCTGCTCCAAAATTACCCCTATTTCCCAAGGTGGTTTCAATTTGTCGTTAATCAAAGTAACAAGAAACAATGAGCAATGTCGTCATCTCCTTCAATCCAATTGCCATCCTATTTCTTTATTTCTTTAAAGTTAATCTCCTCCTCTTCCCATTAACCAGAGTGGAAGAATCTCGAATTGGTTTCACCTTCAACAAACCATTTAATTCCTGATTTTTGTCTCCAATATTCCTCCTCATTTTTAATAGCTCTAATTAGCTCTGCATTCACTTGGTTCAGCTTGGCCCTGTTAGTAGCCGAGTTATCTAAAATGGACAGTTCTTCAAGTTCTGCAACTCTTCCTTCCAATACCTTAACATTATCAAAATGTTACCAACTGTGTTCTTTGACCAAGCTGATAATGGTTTGCAAGTGTTTTTCAACTTCAAATGGAACTTCCACAAAGGAGATCCATGAACCTCTTCTCTCCAAGCCTACTTCACCACATCCATAAATCCAGTTTCCTTAGTCCAAAAATTCAGAAACTTAAAATATTTAATAGGTTCAGACTGTTTTGATCGGACATGAGTCAATAGAGGTGAGTGATCAGATCCTGTTCTCACTAGGTGGGTGACTGTTGTAACATCAAAAAGATTTAAGCAATCATTATTAACTAGAACCCTATCTATATTTGGCCAAATTCTTCTTTTAGGACACCAGCCATTACACCAGGTAAAATTTGATCCAGAGTAACCTGCATCCACCAATTCACAATCCGTATACATTGAATAAAAGAGAGGCTCTTGGACATTCTGTGGGGTGTGCCTCCCTTCTTCTCAGCGGGGTCAGTGATACAATTAAAATCTCCTGCAATAAACCAGGGCAATTTAAATTATCACATAAGTTTCTAAGCTTATCCCATAATTCTTCTCTAAGGTCCTCCTCACATTTAGCATAAACAGATGAAATTAATAAAGTGATCCCATTTTGTTTAATGATGCATGTTATCTGCTGCTCATCTTCGTCTATAACCACACAATCAAGATCTTCTTCCCAAAATAACCAGATTTGGTTGTTGCTATTTGCATAAGCATTGTGGTATCCCAAAGATCTTCTGTATTTGTCCAATTTATTAGCTTTATAGAAAGGTTCAGCTAAAGCAATAAAAGGAAGCTTGTTTGATCTAATCATTTGTCAGAGTCTCTCAAGAGCACCATTGGTTTTGATGCTCCTGATATTCCAAAATAGAGACTTAAACATAATCACTTATCAGAGAGGATTTTGTTCTTTGTAGCCTTTTCAGGCCTTTGTGAGAAAAATCTTCCCCCTCTTCCTCTTGGTGGTGCTCTACTCCCCCAACCCCCTCCCCCTATATTAGATCTTCCCCTCGGCGACAGATGACCTGAGTTGATAATATTAGACATAGCTGTTAGGATTGGTTCTTGTCCAACAATGACTTCCACCAACTTGTCAGCAATAGTATCACTATTCTCCTCCTCACTATCAACGCTTGCATACTCTTCATTTTCTTCTGAACTATCTTCATCTTCGTAGTCATTATCTTCAGAATTTTCATTCTCCTCATCCGTGGAGTCTGATGCACCATCAGATGACTGTTCTTGATCCTGGTTCATATCCTTTTCAAGATTAGTACCATATATTAGCTTCTTCAATTCCTTTTGTACCTCTCCTGGGTCAATGATGTGGTTGCTGCTTTGTTTCCCTTTTGTTCTTTTTCTAGTTGATGCATAACATTCGGGCTTGATTGTAAAGCTTCCACCTGCTGCCTCTTATTACTTTGATATCCTTTCCCAGTTGTCTCCTTGCGCTCACAAGTACCCCATTGCCATTTGTTTGTGATTCTTTTTGTTGTTCCACCTGTTGTTGTTGATTGCCTTCTTCACTCACTTTGTTGTTGTTTTTGTGACTTTTACCCATGTTTCTCTTTTTCTTCTTCTGCTTCTTTTTTTTATCATTCTATTTTTATCATGTTTACCAAGATCCACTAATTCATCATGCATTGCTTTTGTGTTTCCTCTTTCAATTGCCTTCCCTTTCCCCAGTATTTCTTTCATCACTTCTTTTTGTGTCATCATAGTAGGTTCTCTGATGACAATGCCACTACTTTTTTTGTTGTTCTGTACACTCCTTTCCTTTATTTGACCATTCATCTGATCTGCTCCTGCTTGTCGGCTCAGTTTTGGCACGATCTTATTTGTTGTAGCTCTTTTTTCGTGTCACAGTCTTGAATTCCTCCTCTTTATTTTGGACCTATTCACTGGTTGAGGGAATATCATGTTGATTAATTTTGTCCATTTTGAGTCTTTCCTCCCTGTTTTGTTTTGTCCTCTCATCCCTGATTTTATTTCGACATTGACTTTCCACATGACCTTGCATTTTGCAATATAGACAATAAGAAGGCACACCCTATTACTCTATATCAAGCCATACTCCATCCTCACCTCCGTCCATCCTGTTGAAACCTAGCCATATCTGATCTAATTTTGGCTTAAGCCTTAAGCAAATCAATCTCCACTTTTATTTTTTCAACATTACCTCTGGATTTTGAATATGTGGCTTGATCAGGAGCAATGGCAACCCCCACAGATTGAACCATTCTAGACAGAATTCCCCATTTGAACAAGTGTCAAGGCAACTGATGAATAAGAATCCATATCGGCACAATTGGTCTCTACTTCAGGTTTAAAGTCAGGTGTCCACAACATAATCTTCATAGGGGTCCCATCAATGTCCTCAAACTTCTTGCTTTGAATGTGACCATAATCAACTTCATTAGAAAAATCAATATAGACATGCTGAAAATCAAAATAAGCAATCTTTACCGACCCTTTCAGATGATATTGTCTAATAAAAGCCTTCCTAATATCCTCCATTGGAGGCTTTCCCTTATAAAATTTTCCAATTAGGGTGAGTCTACATTCTTTTGCTAGGTTCACGAAGTAATCTTCAGCACTGAAAAACACTGCCGGCTTACCTAGATGGGTACCATATCTTATCTCTACTGACTCGACACATTCAGTCATAGATGGTAGCTCTGCTTGGACAGCTGCAGCAAAAGATGGGTTAGATGCTCCTTGAGTCCACCTATTAGCCCCAATCTGAGTAGTTTTGTCATCAATAACTGTCCCTTTTGTAGTTGGTATTGGAGGTGGATTAGTGACTTCTTCTGTGTTTCCTTTTTCTTGTATGTTTGCTGCAGACTGCTCCTTATTCCTCCTCCCTGGTTTATCAAAGTTGGCTGAAATTTTTGGTTTTGGTGAAATGGTGTGTGAGATAGCAGTGTTGGTTTGGTTTTTGTTTGAGTTGTTGGTACTATGATTTGGGTTATCAGAATTTGCGGTGTTTGTTTGGTGGCTATCTTTTAATGTGTCCTTTTCGGTGGTGCTCGTAGGTGGCAATGAGGTCGAAATATCAGTAGCTACATAGGTTGTAGGGTCAGATATTGGGGCCGGCGGCAGGTCATTGTGATGTTGTCCGACCAGATCTACTTTAGACATAATTCTTATAGAGAGAGATAGTTAGAGAGAAGGAGGAGTAACTAGAATTGACCCCTTTTTGTTCGGAATACAACTAGGAGCATCTAAAAAGTATGGCAGACTGTTTTCCTTAAATCCTATTAATGGATGTTAAGGATAATGTTACAAAGTAAAACAGTATGCTGTTTTATAGTTGGAGCATGGATGATAGATTGCAAATTACTCCCTCCGTTCAATTTTACTTGGCACGTTTTGACTTTTCACGCCCCTTAAGAAATAATAAATGAAGTGCATAATTTATCATGATACCCATATTAATTGATGCATATTTTATTGGATTTGAGAAAATGGTTTGAAATGAGTAATAAATATTGTGGGTATAACAGGAATTTTTTTTTGTCTTCTCTTGATATGTGTAAAGTGACAAGTAAAAATGAAAATCTATTTTTAGTATACATGCCAAGTAAAAGTGAACGGAGGGAGTACTGAGTAGTTAGTAGAGAAGAGAGAACTAGAGAACAGAGTTTTGGGGTGTTCGTTTTGTTCAAACCCCTTATTGAAAATTAAGTAGGTACAAGTGGTAATTAAATTGCGGAGAATTGCTATTGGGGAACCAAGCTTTGATCTCTAATTTAGAAAATGCAAATATACATGTTTCTTTCTTTTATCTTTTTTGCTTTTGGTGATATATATATTTATTTATTGATTAGCAAAGAAGATCACCAAAAGAAATAAAGGAAAAAAAAGAGGAATGAAAGAATGAAGCTACATTAACTATTTAAAAAAGAAAAAGAAATGACTATGTTTTGTTTGTTCGTCGATCATATGTGTTTCTTGTATATTGTAATATTAAACTTGTTGGTTTTTAATTTAAATGGAGTGAAGTTTTTCCCTTTTCTTTTGTTCTTTTGTTTGGGGGGTTTTGGGGGGGGGGGGGGTAGGAGGAATAAGGGTGATCAACTCTTGTATGGTCTTGTTAGTTTGAGGAACATGGTTTTCTTGGCTCTTGCTGAGAGTGAAAGCAATGTTGGATTGGTGCTACCTTTAGAATTCTTTTCTTTGAGCTAGTAAAACTTTGATTTTCATTCTCTGATTGCTTGCGAGAGCTTCTGCTATATAGTTCTGGAACTTGTATATCTTTTGTATTCTGCAGATACTTTCCAGTCCAAAGTTCTTATAGAACTTTGTTAATCATTTTGATATAGGTGGCGCAATATCAAAGCTCTTCCAGGGGCCAATCGGTTGATTAACCATTTGAGGGGTCATGGTGTACCCATGGCATTGGCTTCAAATTCTTCTCGGTCTAACATAGAGATCAAAATTTTTCATCATCAGGGTAGGGTTTTAAAATCTAGTTAGAGAGGTATTTCTTTCCTTGTGAAGGTATTTTGTGCCAGTCCAGCATGTAAGATAGAATTTATGCTTGGTGCTTTGATTGGGATATTCTTTATTATTTTCAGGATGGAAAGAATCATTCTCAGCCATTGTTGGAGGAGACGAAGTGAAAGCTGGAAAGCCATCTCCGGAAATGTAAAACGGGATGAATTGTTTATCTTTGTCCTCATCATTTCATAATCTGGTATTATGGATGTGGAATTAACTCTTGTATATCTTCTTCTGGAAGATTTCTTGAAGCAGCTAAAAGACTCAACATGGATCCATCCAGCTTTCTTGTCATTGAAGATTCAATGTGAGTTTTTATCTTCAAAGATTATGTCGCTATATATCCTATCAGAAGCATAGGAGCACGTTAGAAAATCTAACTACTGGTCAAAAGAAGGAAGAAAAAGAAGGGTATCAGAGGGGTGGTTTTTCTCCTTAGAAGACATTGAGGGGTTTGTTTGAGTTTATCATACTCAGCTCAAATTTGCACATGTTAAGATGGATATAAGCATAGGACTGAATAACGTTAGCTACTAACTTCTGACATCATAATTTATAATTTCTATAGTTATTAGATTTAATTTTTATTTCATGGATAATGAGGTTTTAAAATTCCTTGTCATCACTTTTGCATTTTCTAGGCTGAAATGTGGCCCTTTACTCTCTGAAGTCCATATTAGTTTTGAATTGGATGTAGATTGTTTATCTCATAACTTGGTGAAAGTTAACTCGACCAGATACCTATGTTAGACCAGGTGTTACTGCTGGTAAGGCTGCTGGAATGGCAGTTGTTGCTGTACCATCTCTTGCAAAGCAGTCTCATCTTTATACTTCCGCTGATGAAGTGATCACTTCTCTTCTAGATTTGCAACTAGAAAAGTGGGGATTACCTGCATTTCAAGATAGTAAGTCTTTATGACTGCTTTACTTGTATGGAGTGTACTTGATTTCTCTTTCAATTGTTGACTGGAAGCATATGCAGGAATAGAAGGTACTTTGCCCTTAGAACCTTGGTATATAGGTGGTCCTGTCATAAAGGGATTTGGGCGTGGCTCAAAGGTTCTTGGGATCCCCACAGGTATACTCGTCATTATTCCTTCTGCTGAATGGCTAATATAAATGCTTGACTCAGTATCTGTATTCGCTTGAAGTGGCTGTTAGAATTTCTCATAAGTTTGTTATTGGAATTTTAGTTTCTTGTGAACCTATCATATCAGAGATTCTGATTTTATGTTAATGTGTTATTTGCATTCGAACATCTACAATTGTTAGAGGGGCTTGAAAGATTATTTTCTTGCCTTGTATGGCCTAACAGTTTGATGTTTTTTTCTATTCTTATGGTATCAAATATTTTTTCAGCTAATTTATCCCCAGAAGGTTATTCAGCCATTCTTTCAGAACATCCTGCGGGTGTATATTTTGGATGGGCAGGATTATCAGCTCGTGGTGTTTACAAGATGGTCATGAGCATTGGTTGGAATCCATATTTTAATAACACAGAGAAAGCTATAGTAAGTGTGTCGTGACATATGCTTCTTGCTTATTCTTGATTTTTTTTGGTTTGCTGAAGACAACTTTACTTTTTAGGAGCCATGGTTGCTTAATGACTTCAATGAAGACTTTTATGGTGAGGAATTGCACCTAGTTGTTGTGGGCTATATACGGCCAGAGGTATTGTGGCCTAGTTACTCTTATTTTTCTTTTTTTCTTTCTGAAAGCACTTGCTCATATTACCAACTATTTGCAATATTACAGGCCAACTTTTCATCACTTGAAGCCTTGATAGCTAAGATTCACGAGGACAGGAAGATTGCAGAAAGAGCTCTCGAACTTCCTCAATACTTGAAGTACAAGGACGATCCATACCTTAAAATCTCTTTGCATCAGGACAGTTGATCATTGAAGATTGTCGGAATTCATTGTTGTTTCTGATTGGGATTGCATCTGCCCTGTTTCCTGGTGCAGTCAGAATTATAGCAGAAGAATTTCCGTCAATTGCATGGAATTCTATATATACACAAAAAGAAAAAATGTAATAATTGACTTGATAACTATTCAGAATAATATTAGTAGTGTTTATAAAGTGGGTTAAGCATTGTCGCTTAAGGGTTGAAGTGCTGTATCCTTGGACTTAGAAGTTCAAGTTCTGGTGTCATCTAAGTGTCCATTAGGTTCACAAAATAGACTTGTGTAATTTTCTTGATTTCTGCTTATGACAGAAGTACTTGTGGTTGTGATTTTGCATTTTGAAGAAATGAGTGGACTTCACATTGAGGCATTTGCATTCTTTCCTTTTAGACACAGGTAAAACTGTTGGGAAGTATTCTTGGTTAGTTGATATAACTTGTTAATAATTTGTAAGCATGCAAGCTGGTGCAGATATTAGATTGCTTCCTTTTATGAATCAAATGACATTTCCTTGTGATCTTTCATTTCAGTCAAAGCCTTCATAGCATGAGGCTACTGACTATTCGGCCCATATTATTTTTGGTATTTTTAAACACCTCTTAAGAAAGGCATTTCCTTGTCTTAATCATCAGAGGTTTGTTTAAATTACCATTTATTGACAAATATTTTGGAATGAATGCAGTTTGTTACGACAAGTAGTAATATGGAGCATTGCTAGTATTCTATTAGCATTTTAGTGAAGAAGCTCAAAAGTTCACTTTGATGCAATTACTTGGTGACTTTGATGAGCAGCTGGAGCATTCACTAGTAAATAAAATGTTTTTCTTTTTCTTTTTGTCACTTATAACGTAATATCTACGTCATTTCTTTTATTTAGGGGAACAATCTAATATGGAATGTACATTATTAAAGCTAGATCTCAAATATCTTATCTTTTATTTAGGGCATAGGGGAATAAATCTAATATGGAATACTATCTCTTGAGACATGGCTGAAGAAAGATAGTAAACAACTAAACAAGTTACCAAAGTAGACTTTGGTACTAGAAATAATGCAATTGAGACTCTCTTAAGGGAAATCTCATTAACTCACTATGATCAGAAATTTGATAGTGCGAAATTTGACAAACAAGGTTTTTTTTTAAAAAAAAGAAAGTAATTGAATAATATGTTTGATTAATCAAACCTATCTCCACGGACAGAGAAAAATAAATTTGCTAAGATGACAAAAGAGAGCAAGCATATTTTGGGGAAAAAATTCAAGAGAATACTTCACAATATTTTCCAAAAAAGAAAGTGCTTAAGATTTCTGGAATATCCCAAATAAACTTGTTCTTACAGAATATACAACGAAGGACTCTATTTCTTCTATAACTCTTGCAAAGCACTTAATTGGATGACGGTCAATACGGTGAGTCAAAATTATGCAAGACAGTGTCTAAATTTTTAGTAGACATAACAGAGACAAAAAATTTTATACGTCTAAATCGTGACGAACAAAATTGTATTGATGAGAGGAAGCACGTGCTAGTAAAATAGTCAGAGATTTAGCAGCTAAAAATTGGAACTACTAGTAAAAAGATAATAGAGATGCGCGTTAGACCACTTTCAGTGGCGGATCTACAATGAAGCTTATGGGTGGTCAAGCACTTATTGTCAAAGGCGGATCCAAGATTTAAACTCTTTGAGTTCAACCTTTATAATTTTTATTATTGAACCCGTTATATTTTTAAAGTTATGAGTTCATATCTACTATCTGTTACAATTTTAGTAAACTATTACATATAAAGTTATGTTCCGCATCGAAAATTATGGGTCCAATTGAACAGTCACCTTAATGCTACATAGTACATACGTCCCTGCCTATTGTGTTTACCGAAGCTGTATATTTTTATGTTGGAAATTAGTACTAATATACAAAAATATTGATTGAACACCCATCATATAAAGTACTAAAAATCTTCTCTCAAAAAGAGACATACCAGAGATGACAGAGAAAGTTATTCGGTTCAAAAAGGATACGGCAGTCAGAACAGCTTCAGTTCAAAATTGACTAAGGACAGAAGCAAGCTACAAGCTACAAGCCTTAGCAACCGCTTTCCTGCGGACCTTTTGTAAAAAAAAGCAGCAAAGAAAACAAAACACTAAGTTGTTGCGCTAGCTCGCTAGCGCTGATCCCATCTGCTATCAACTATTCACCAATTTTTCAGTATGAATCGAAATCGAGCATAACTCTACTCATAACTTTACAACTTGTTTGGATGGTTGTTACCTATTATATCATATTGTATTGTTATCCCAAAATAATATTTGTTTTGATTGACTAGCTAAAATTGTTTCCTATTTTTCTTTCCAATTATGCCCTTACTTATTACACCGCACTTCTATGTTAACCTTTACCTTCTTTTTTTCGTTTTAACTCCAAATCTCTAACCTATAACTCACTTTGTTTCCCCTTTTTTTTTTTGCCAACTCCAACATCATAAAAAAGAATAGGTTTTGCCTTTTTTTTCCCTCCTAATTTGATTTTAACTCCAATTCTAATTACTTTAATCTCCAATTAGCTGCATATTATTGGCTGTTTTCAAGTGTACAAGTGTTATTATTTATCTTCCCAACTCCTTGTTTCTTTATCATCCCTTTTCTTTTTTTAAAGATAGTTAACCTTATTTTTAATTTTTTTGCTCTTGTTTTCACCTGGCAATTAAGTTAGAGTAATATTATTTATGGTATAATTGCTACGGATTTATGAAATATGAATATTTCGTTATGGATTATATGTCACGTTGTTAGAAAACTATTATGTTATTGTAACGACCCGACCGGTCGTTTTAAACTTTTGCACTTTGCTCGCCAGTTCACGGGCATGACTTGCCCCGTATAATGTATTATGACTTCTGTAAATCGTTGGTTTTGATTTTCAGGATAATCGGAATGAATTTGAAAGAACAGTTCTCAGTTTGAAGCTTGAAATTGAAAGGTTTGACCAAGTTTTGACTTATTGGTAAAACGACCTCAGAATGCGGATTTTATGGCTCGGATAGCTTCGGTAGGTGATTTGGGACTTAGAAGTGTGTCCGGAATATTTTTGTGATGTCCGGTGTAGAATTAGGCTTGAATTGGCGAAAGTGAGTTTTTGGCGTTTTCCGGTTGATATGTGAGATTTTGATATAGGGGTCGGAATGAAATTCCGGAAGTTGCTTCGTTATGTCATTTGGGATGTGCGTGCAAAATTTCAGGTCATTTGGACGTGATTTGGTTGGGTTTTTGATCAAAAGTGGAATGCGGAAGAATTTAGAACCTTAGGCTTGAATTCGATGAGTTTTGGTGATTTTTATGTTGTTTGAGGTGTTTTGAAGATCGGTACTAGTTCGAATAAGGTTACGGGAATTGTTTGTGCTTTTGGTTGAGGTCTCGGGGGCCTCGGGATGGTTTCGGATAGTTATCGGGAAGTTGGACTTGGAGTTTTGCAGCAGAAAATTTGCTGCCTCTGTTGTTTCCGCACCTGCGGATTGGTGACCGCAGGTGCGTAAAGGAGACCGCAAAAGCGGTGCTGGCCGCAGAAGCGAAGACTTTGACCGCATCTGCGGGACCGCAGGTGCGGTACTTGGGTCGCAGATGCGAAATCTGAAGGAGTAATGAAATTCGCAAAAGCGGGTATTTTTCCGAGGAAGCGGAAGCGCAGGTGCGCTTATGGGATCGCAGGTGCGGAAATGTCTTGTCAGATTATAATAATTCCTCCTTCGCGATTTTCAGAGGGTTTCTTCACTTTTTAACTTGAATTTTGGAGCTTTGGGCGATTTTGAAGAGAGGAAATCATTGTTCTTCATTGAGGTTAGGATTTTGGACCCTAAAACTCGATTATTTGTGATTAAGGAACAAAATATCAGTGTTTAATTCATGAAAATCAGTAGAAAAAGGTGGAGTTAGGGCTTGAGATTATGAGACCTTCTAGGGATGATTTGAGGGGTCAAACGAACTCCGATTTTCGAGTTCTTTATATGTACGGACTCGTGAGATGATGAAGAACATTTTGGTATAAAGTTTGTCCAGTTCCGGGATG
>NW_017673893.1:21797-24872 GCF_001879085.1 Nicotiana attenuata | reverse complement strand
AAATTGGAAAAAATATGGAAGTTTGGAGAGTTGAGAAGTTTGATCGAGAGTTGACTTTTTGGTTACCAGGCTTGGATTTTGGTTTCGAAAGTTGGCATAGGTCTGTTGTGTCATGTATAGCTTATGTGCAAAATTTAAGGTTAATCGGAGTTGATTTGATAAGTTTCGGCATCGAATGTAGAAGTTTGAAGTTCATAAGTTCATTAGGCTTGAATCGATGTGTGATTTGTGTTTTTGATGTTGTTTGATGTGATTTGACGCTTTGAGCGAGTTTGTTTCGTGTTTTAGGACTTGTTGGTATATTTGATTGAGGTCCCGTCGACCTCAGTTATGATTCGGATCATGTTTCCACATCACTGATACACTGATTATGATAATAAGGCCGAGGGCTTGAGATTTGTACGCCACAAGGTGGCCTGAGATATGATAATGAGGCCGAGGGCCTGAGATTGTACGCCACGAGGTGGCTTGAGATTTGATATGAGGCCGAGAGCCTATTTATGATGCCACGAGATGGCTTGATTATGCGCTTGGGCCGTAAGGGGCCCCTCCCGGAGTCTGTACACCCCCAGTGAGCGCGGGTACCCATTGTGAGATGAGATATAGCCCGAGGGGCTGGTATTGTTCTGTGACATTGCCCGAGGGGCTGATTCTGTTGTTACTGTGCCTGGGGGGCAGTTATTATGTGTTTACTTTTTAGTTGCTTTCCTGTATATTGTTTAACTATTTAAGAGAGGTTTATGAGATTTCACTGCTTAATTATATTCACTGATTTGTTATGCCTCTTGTAGCTTAATGTTGTGCCTTACGTGGCTTTATATTACTCAGTCTTCATTTATTTTTATTACTCACTGAGTTGGAAGTACTCACTTTACTCCCTGCACCTTGTGTGCAGATTCAGGTATTTCTGAACCCGGTAGCGGGTATTGGTTGCTCAGAGGCAGAGCCATCGGAGTTTAGCAAGGTTGCTGCCCGACGTTCGCAGCACTGCTTTTCTCCCTCTCGATCTCATTAGACTGTATCTAGTACATTTTAGACTCTTGTTGTATTCAGACCTTAGTAGATGCTCATGACTAGTGACACCCCGATGTCGGGTTGTGTTGGGTTTGTTATTCCGCAAAATATACTATTAACTGCTTATTTTTGAGATTTTATCACGTTTACGACTTAATACTTATTATGTTACTGCTTAAGATTGGAATGGGAATGTGTCGGCTGGCCTTGTCTTCACGAGAGGCGCCATCACGACCGGGTCCGGGTTTAGGGTCGTGACAAGTTGGTATCAGAGCCTAGGTTACATAGGTCTCACGAGTCATGAGCAGGTTCAGTAGAGTCTCGCGGATCGGTACGGAGACGTCTATATTTATCCTCGAGAGGCTGCAGAACCTTTAGGAAAACTCCATATTCTTGAAATTCTTATCGTGCGTCCTTGATTCAGCTTGAAATATAACTCTTTGAACTCCTTCCACGTATTCGTATGCGTGAACGAGCGCTCAGTATCAGATGTGCATCGATGGCTTGTGATTCCCTGATCGAGGGGCGAGATGTGATCTCTGTGTGTTTGACGTTGGGCCAGTCTGGAGGACTTGAGGCCGGATTTTTACCTATAGCTTGAGCACCGAGGTGCTGATTATGTGAGTCGTGTTTTTGAACTTATATACTTAGTAGTGCCCCTATTAGTAGAAGTGATGGCTGGATGGCTATGCGATGGCTATGTTATGACTGCGAGATGTGATCATGTGATTTGGAAGCGACGAGAAGGGTCTGCTGGAGGATAGATGAACTATTAGGTGTTTGATTTCCATTGTGATTGGATGTACAGCCCCGAGTTATGGGTGTGTGAAGAATCTTTTCATGTTTCATAGTTGGGAGTGAAGTAAATTTCATGTCGCGGTATGAGTTCAGACTCAGGAAAACTAAGTGACTGCGTAATATTTATGACGGTGAAAGGTATACAGAAATGTTAGTTGGAGGCAAAGCAGGTGGGTTATCTCCTGCGGAGTGTTCTGAGGTTGTGTGATCCTTATGTTGTCTGTTAGAAGATCTCATTTACACGTGAAATATATGTGTTGCAATTTAAATTTGGGTCGCTTAAGAGAGTGGGTTTAACTATTACGAGGGTGAATGCGAGATTTGCAGAAGATTTAAAGTACCAAATGGTCTGTGTTTCACGAGCTTGTGAAGGATTTAGTTTAACCTCACTACAGAAGTATGGCAGTAATAGAGTATATTCATTATGGGTTATGGTGCATTTTGGTCTATGGCTTCGAGCCGGGAGTCTGCTATTGAATAGTTGATTGCACGATTATATGCTATGATGGTTCCAGTTTGAGGCGTATTTGTGAATCAGTTATGGCTCGAGTAAAGGAAATTTCAATAAAGGTTATGTTATGCTTTATGGGTGTATGAGAATCGGGGAATGACTTGAGTTGTTGTTGGTAAGGAATGCTCGGTGCATAGAGCAGGAAGTTGCTTGGTTGTATTGGGATGAGGTTACATTCTACGGTGTCGGAGTGCTAATGAGGCACGGGTTGTTCGGTTCATTTGATCAGGCTAATTGAAGCTTGAGTAGAGTGGATGACTCTACAGAATGGTTCTAATGTGTTCGAGGTTTTTCATGTAATGATTGGAGATTTTCAGGTGTATAATTTTGCTAGAAACTAAGGTTTGCATTGGAGGGTGTCAAGACTTGTGATATTTCTATATCAATTAGGGGATTCTTATATCGGTAGTAGGAAGGTAATGGTTCCGGATTCACAAGAAGTCTCTTCGGGGTAGGTATTTTGAACATGGTGCTTTTGGGAATATTTAAGAGAGTATCCAGCGGCTTATGAGCCTTGGACGGCGTGGTTTTATGTTTGGGTCTCGTGTGGTGAGTCTGGGTTGAGGAACTGTGGTGTTATAGCAAGAAGGAATATCAAGTTGAAGGTAAATTAGAAGGAAACTCGGATAGATGGGATAGCTTGGTAGTAGGCCGAATCGGTATGGTAAGGATATGATTAGTTTTTTGGATGTTTAAGAGGTAATGAGCTTCTACAGGTGTTTCACGGCAATGCTCTTAGGTTTTAGTGGCTT
>NW_017673893.1:9406-21528 GCF_001879085.1 Nicotiana attenuata | reverse complement strand
ATGTCGCCGGGCAAGGTTGTTGATTTTGGTATTGATTTGATGCCGGGCACCGTATCGTATGGCACCGGCAAAGTTAAAGGAGTTGAGGGAGCAGTTTCAGGGTTTCCTCGATAAGGGGTCCGTTGGCAGGCCCATGTGGATGTGTATTCTAACTTGAGTCGGCTTGGTTGGCTCCGAGTTGTAATGTTGAGGGATGTGTTGATTCGATTGTTATTGAGCTTATCAATAATCTGGGGAGATCTATGAGTTACCTTTCTGTGTTGCCAGGCATTATGATTTGTTGGTTATAGGCACACATGGTGCGGTTCTATTGGGGTTTCATAGCGGAAATCGAGCGAGAAGAGTATTGGGTGTTGCTCGGTGAATGACGTATCGATTATGTCCTTTCGAGTTTATGTGGTGTATGTTATTTTCTTCACCGTGGGTGTGATGATTTGCTTTGGTTCCAGACATCAAATTGCGCGTGGTTGTCGATTTCGAGCATAGTGACTTGAGGTGTTTCATGTGGACCAGTGTTTGGATAGGGTCGCGCATTGCAGAGAAGTTATGTGGAGGTATGACCCTTCGGGTTAGATTCGCGTATTCTGTTTCTACGACGTGTGATGGGTTCTCAGAATTTTGTTGTGGTGGTACTAGTGAGTTGGTGGTACAACCCTTTCGTTCGAGTCGTCTTCATGATTGGAGTACATTCAAATTGTTGTCTATTGGTGCACAGATTGCACGAGTTGTGGCTTTAGATTGTATTGATGTGTCATGCCACCAGAGTAGTGGTGTTGGATTAGATGATATCGTCGGGATCTGAAATGAATACAAACTGATTCGATTTCAGCATGTTGGAAGGATAATATCGGGGTTTGGCTCAGAAGTTGCTATGGTCTTTGCCAACGGAGAAGTGGCTTCATGAATGGCTGATCTGAGAAATGGTTATGGTTTATTGCTTATTTCATTTATCGTTGGCAGTATATGAAAGTGACGGAATGAGACTTTAGTTGATAAGAGGTTTTCTATCGATATTCGATTGTTGTGTGCAGCTGCTGTGATTAGAAGTTATCGCTACCAGTGTTCGAGTTATGTGGTATATCATGTAATTGCATCTGAGTTTACAAATTTGGTTTGTTACAGCGTATCCGGAATTATTCACAGTATAAATGTGAAATTCTGATTGTATTGATGATTTCAGAAGTGGAAATGTGGTTCTATGGTTTATGGGCTAGAATCGATTGTGAAATTTCAGTTACAATGTGTTATCGGACCTATATGAGATAGGGTGATGTGGGATCACCCCCGGGTATACGCATGGTAAGGTTATTCGGCGATTGGTTGGCTTTTGGAACAACTCTGGCACGTTCGAGGACGAACGCATGTTTAAGTGGGGGAGGATGTAACGACCCGAACGGTCGTTTTGAGCTTTTACACTTTGCTCGCCAGTTCTCGGCCATGACTTGCCCCGTGTAATGTATTATGACTTATGTAAATCGTTGGTTTTGATTATCAGGATAATCGGAATGAATTTGGAAGAACAGTTCTCAGTTTGAAGCTTGAAATTGAAAGGTTTGACCAAGTTTTGACTTATTGGTAAAACGACCTCAGAATGCGAATTTTATGGCTCGGATAGCTTCGTTAGGTGATTTGGGACTTAGAAGTGTGTCCGGAATATTTTTGTGATGTCCGGTGTAGAATTAGGCTTGAATTGGCGAAAGTTAGTTTTTGGCGTTTTCCGGTTGATAGGTGAGATTTTGATATAGGGGTCGGAATGGAATTCCGGAAGTTGCAGTAGCTTCGTTATGTCATTTGGGATGTGCGTGCAAAATTTCAGGTCATTTGGACGTGGTTTGGTTGGGTTTTTGATCAAAAGCGAAATGCGGAAGAATTTTGAACCTTAGGCTTGAATTCGATGAGTTTTGGTGATTTTGATGTTGTTTGAGGTTTTCAAGATCGGTACTAGTTCGAATAAGATTATGGGAATTGTTTGTGCTTTTGGTTGAGGTCTCGGGGGCCTCGAGATGGTTTCGGATAGTTATCGGGAAGTTGGACTTGGAGTTTTGCAGCAGAAAATTTGCTGCCTCTGTTGTTTCCGCACCTGCGGATTGGTGACCGCAGGTGCGATGCCGTTGGTGCATAAAGGAGACCGCAAAAGCGGTGCTGGCCGTAGAAGCGAAGACTTTGACCGCATGTGCGGGACCACAGGTGCGGTACCTGGGTCGCAGATGCGGAATCTGAAGGAGTAAGTGAAATCCGCAGAAGCGGAAGCGCAGGTGCGCTTATGGGATCGCAGGTGCGGAAATGTCTTGTCAGATTATAATAATTCCTCCTTCGCGATTTTCAGAGGGTTTCTTCACTTTTTAACTTGAATTTTGGAGCTTTGGGCGATTTTGAAGAGAGGAAATCATTGTTCTTCATTGAGGTAAGGATTTTGGACCCTAAAACTCGATTATTTGTGATTAAGGAACAAAATATCAGTGTTTAATTCATGAAAATCAGTAGAAAAAGGTGGAGTTAGGGCTTGAGATTATGAGACCTTCTAGGGATGATTTGAGGGGTCAAACGAACTCCGATTTTCGAGTTCTTTATATGTACGGACTCGTGAGATGATGAAGAACATTTTGGTATAAAGTTTGTCCAGTTCCGGGACGTGGGCCCGGTGGACGGATTTTGGTTGATTTCGGGTTTTGTGCTTAAATTCGATATTTTTCAATTGGAATTAATTCGTTTAGCATAATTTGATGATAAAAATCTAAACTTGGTAGATTTGGAGCACTCGGAAGTTGATTCGAGAGGCAAGCGTGTTGCAGGGTAGCTTTTCGGGCTAGTTCGAGGTGAGTAATAAATTTAAATGCTGTCCTGAGGGTATGAAACCCCGGAATTTCACAGCGTACGGCTATGTTGAGGTGACTTACACTCTAGATGACGAGCGTGGGGTAGAGCACCATTGGGGATTGTGACTTAGTCCATCCCGAATGATTATTTCACTGTGTATTTGATCGTTAATTGTTTAATATTATTATATTTTGGGCTAAATGCCATATGTGGGCTTCGTGCCAGCCGTTTGAACCCTTAGGGGATTTTAAAATGATATTTTTCCTTACTGATTGATTTCATACTGGTGCTCAGTCATACTATATTCTTCTAATTTAAAACTCAGCTGTATTATTCTGTTTTAAACACATTAAATGATATTTTCAAAGGTATTTGAGCTGAGCTTCATATTTTACTGTGGCCCGAGGGGCTTATGAGATTCTGACTGAGTAAGGCCGAGGGCCTGTATTGTGAGGATATTTTTGGGTCGGGCTGCACGCCGCAACAGTGATACACTGATTATGATAATGAGGCCGAGGGCTTGAGATTTGTACGCCACAAGGTGGCCTGAGATATGATAATGAGGCCGAGGGCCTAAGATTGTACGCCACGAGGTGGCTTGAGATTTGATATGAGGCCGAGAGCCTGTTTATGATGCCACGGGATGGCTTGATTATGCGCTTGGGCCGTAAGGGGCCCCTCCCGGGGTCTGTACACCCCCAGTGAGCGCGGGTGTACCCATTGTGAGATGAGATATAGCCCGAGGGGCTGGTATTGTTCTGTGACATTGCCCGAGGAGCTGATTCTGTTGTTACTGTGCCTGAGGGGCTATGTGTTTACTTTTTAGTTGCTTTCCTGTATATTGTTTAACTGTTTAAGAGAGGTTTATGAGATTTCACTGCTTAATTATATTCACTGATTTGTTATGCTTCTTGTAGCTTAATATTTTGCCTTACGTGGCTTTATATTACTTAGTCTTCATTTATTTTTGTTACTCACTGAGTTGGAAGTACTCGCTTTACTCCCTGCACCTTGTGTGCAGATTCAGGTATTTCTGAACCCGGTAGCGGGTATTGGTTGCTTAGAGGCAGAGCCATCGGAGTTTAGCAAGGTAGCTGCCCGACGTTCGTAGCATTGCTTTTCTCCCTCTCGATCTCATTAGACTGTATCTAGTACATTTTAGACTCTTGTTGTATTCGGACCTTAGTAGATGCTCATGACTAGTGACACCCCGATGTCGGGTTGTGTTGGGTTTGTTATTCCGCAAACTATACTATTAACTGCTTATTTTTGAGATTTTATCACGTTTCGACTTAATACTTATTATGTTATTGCTTAAGATTGGAATGGGAATGTGTCGGCTGGCCTTGTCTTCACGAGAGGTGCCATCACGACCGGGTCCGGGTTTAGGGTCGTGACAGTTATGCACTTTAAGTTATGGATTACTTACGATCTAAATTCTGAATAGTGTACTTAAAATTTTATTTTTTAATTTATTATTATTATGATCTACTTATGAATGGAGTGTACTTATTGTTGTTTTTAATATTATTAACTTGTTTCACTAATTTTGTTAGAATTTTTATGAATTTAATTACTTAATCTATTTATAAGACATTATTGGTGATAATGTAGTAGAAATGGGTTTTCTTAAATTATTTTTATGCATAATTCTTGATAAACTTAATATTTAAAATAATTAAGGGTATTTTAGTAAACTTATCAGTTACAGTAGAATACGATACACTGAAACCAAACAACAAAATATTATTTAACAACAAACAATACAATCTATGCAAACGTCATATTCATAAAATAATATGATATAATACAGTACAATACAATATACTACATTACAAAATAATGAGTAATAATGATCCAAACAGAGTGTTAATTAAAGACGATTGATCACCCACGGCTTTAAAATCCTGAATCTGCTATGACCACCTTTATATACTATTAACATAAGAATTGTAAAATTCCAAAGAAAAAAAAGTAAAAAAAATTTCAAGTAAAAGTGGTATTTGAAAATTAGAGTTGTATTGGAAATGAATATAATTTTGGGTTGTTTTTGATTTTTTGTGAGTGATCTCAATGAAAATTTTGAAAAATAGTTTTTTGGAGTTTTTTTAAATTTTCGAAAAATTCATCTTTAAGTGAAAAGTGGAAATTTTATAGTCAAACACTGATTTTTAAAAAAATAAAAAAATTATTATTTCCAAACGGGCTCTGAATATAAGAGAGAATAGAGGAGCTTCTGGTCACTGTGAATTGACAAAAAAATCATGGCATTTCAATTTATTCTGTTATTTGTCCTAATATGAATATAGCTACATCGGGTTATATTAAGGTTATTGTGACGACCCAAAGGGTCATCACCTGTTCTAAATGAATTTTGTGCTTCCGAGGCCTTAAAAACCTCGTTTAGAGTCGCCTCGATTTGCGTGCACAGTCCGGGTGCGTAGCCGGAAAGCTTAAATATGAAATTCTGTGAAAAAAAAAATATCAAGTTTTGATGCTAAAATGAATAAATTTGACCTTGGTCAACCTTTTGGATAAACGGACCCGGACCCGTGATTTGACGGTCCCGGAGGGTCCGTAGGAAAATATGGGACTTGGGCGTATGTCCGGAATCGAATTCCGAGGTCCCAAGCCCGAGAAATGAAATTTTTTGTAAAATTGTTTTCTGAAATTATTTAAGGAAATTGGAAATGAAATTTGATTAGAAAGCGATAGTATCGGGCCCGTATTTTGGTTCCGGCGCCTGGTACAGGTCTTATATATGTTTTAAGTCCTTCCTGTGAAATTTGGTTGAAAACGGACGTCGTTTGACGTGATTCGGACTTAAATTGGAAAATTTGATGTTTTATGAAGTTTGAAAGAATTCATGGATTTTGAGGTTTAATTCGATGTTTATGATGTTATTTTGGCGATTAGATCGCACGAATAAGTCCGTAGGATGTTTTTGAGTTTGTGTGTATATTTGGTTTGGAGTTCCGAGGGCTCGGGTGAGTTTCGAGTGGGTTCCGGGATGCCTTAAGCTTAGAAAAATCAGATGTTGTAGGTTCAGGAGTTGCAGGTCTCTGAACCCTCTAGCGCGGTCCGCGAGAAATCGCGTGCGGCCGCGGTCGCCTTTGTGCGGGGCGCGGTGAAGGCTGTGCGGCCGCAGTCAGCTTTGTGCGGTCCGCACAGGGTGCTGAACTGCAGGTCTTCAAGTAAGCCTGTGCGGCCGCGGTCCATTTAATGCGGTCCGCACAGGGGGTCTCAGAGGGGTATAAATAAACGGGATTTTCAGTCATTTTTCATTTTTCAAAACCCTAAAAAACATTAGAGGCGATTTTTCAAACAACCCTTCATCTCCAAAACGTTGGTAAGTGATTTCTAGCTTATTTTCTTCACTCCTTAACATCTTTTAACATGATTTCAACTTAAAATCAAAGATTTTCATGGGTGAAATTGGGTGTTTTGGGTAGAACCTAGGTTTTTCAAAAATTGGGGATTTGGACCTCAATTCGAAGTCCGATTTCAAAACAAATTATATATTTGAGTTCGTGGGGGAATGGGTAATCGGGTTTTGGTTCGAACCTCGGGTTTTGATCACGTGGGCCCGGGGGCAATTTTTGACTTTTTGGGTAAAACTTTGGAAAACTCATTTTCATGCATTGGAGTTGATTCATTTAGCACTTATTGATGTAATTAAGTAACTTGTGACTAGATACGAGTGAATTGGTGGTGGAATCAAGGGGTAAAAGCTATAAATGGATCGTAAATTGTGTTCGTGGCATCGAGGTAAGTGTTTGGTCTAACCTTAGCTTGAGGGATTAGGAGTTGAGTCCTATTGGCTATGTGATAATTGTTGAGTACGACGTATAGGCATGGTGACGAGTATCTATTCGTTGGTGTCAAGTATGACCGTGAGTCTTATATTGTGATTTTCATGATTTCGTTGTATTATTCATGCCTTGGTGAAGATTTCTAATTGTTGTATAAAGTTTGTGGAAATAATTGTAACCTATGAACATTGAGGAGCGTTGGCTCGAGTTGTATATGAATTGTGAAAGTATATGAGATGATTGAACCCTTTGGAGCATTGGGTCAAGTGGTAAAGTGAGTTATGAAGTACAAGTGAAAGATAGAGAAAGAGTTATTGAAATGTTCCCTTGCCGGAATTTAATTATTTAATTGTTGTTCCCTAGCCGGAATTTAATTATTTACTTGTTGCTCCCTTGCCGGTATTTAATGGTTAAATCGTTGTCCCCTTGCCGGGATTCCTATATGTTCTTGTTTGTTTCTCTTGCCCTTGTTTGTGATTGTTGTTTGGGTGAGGAAGAGTGTTAAAGCACGAAGGGTGATGCCGTGCATTGTTTGCTATTGTGAGGAAGAGTGTAAAGCACGAAGGGTGATGCCGTGCACATTTTATTATTCTAATTTCTTTGGTGAGGAAAGAGAGTAAAAGCACGAAGGGTGATGCCGTGCACATTTTATTATTCTAATTGCTTTGGTGAGGAAAGAGAGTAAAAGCACGACGGGTGATGCCGTGCCGCACGATGTACCATTCCGTGCCAATTCTATTGATTATATGTGAGGAAAGAGACTAAAAGCACGAAGGGTGATGCCGTGTACATTTTATTATTCTAATTGCTTTGGTGAGGAAAGAGAGTAAAAGCACGAAGGGTGATGCCGTGCACGTTTTCATTATATTATTGCTTGGTGAGGACGAGAGTAAAAGCACGAAGGGTGATGCCGTGCACTTGTCTTTGATTTTCCTGATTTTTGCTGATAATTGAGTTATGTTGTCCTTTACTTTTATTTACTGATTTTCTTGTTGTTATCGGTTCAAGTGCATTAATTGTCTTATTCCACTATTACTGTGATTCTTTATGTTGGCATTTTCCTTTATTATGTTACTTGTTATTATTGGCTCGAGGTATCCTTGCGCAACATTATGCCTTGAATTTATGCTATAATTGCTACATGTTTATGTGACTTAATTGCTACTTGACATCTAGCATACTAAATATTAAATTGCCTATTTGCTCCTTAAAGTCCATAATTAATTGCTACTTGTCATTACTTATTTTCCTCGGTGAGTCATAATTATTGTGTACTTTGTTGTCTTATGAATTCGTATTAATTGTTGCATTTGTTGGAGTAATTTCATTTGGAAGAACTGTTAATATACGAAATGGGAGCGGGTGGTACGCCTACCATAAAATATAATGAAATGGGAGCAGAAAGTACGCCTACCACAAGATATGAGAAATGGGATCGGGTTGCACGCCTGCAACGAGTTGTGAACCGAGAGTGAAATCTGCCTTTGTTTTCCTTATCCTTGTTAGAAGTTGAATTTTGGTTTCCTGATAATTCTCTTGAGATTCTATTTTATCTGTTATTTTCCGAAGCATGTTTCCCCCTCCCACCTTTATTTGTTTATTTCTACTTTACTCTCCGCCGTATATTATACAACTGCACAGGCTTATGTGGTAGTCTGGTCTAGCCTCGTCACTACTTCGCCGAGGTTAGGCTAGGAACTTACCAGCACATGGGGTCGGTTGTGCTGATACTACACTCTGTGCTCTTTTGCATAGATCCAGGTCCCGGACAGCAGCAGTAGCTCGGGAGCCAGCCTTCAGTCCACCGAGACTCCGAGGTAGCTTTTCACGTGTCCGCAGGCCCGGCGTCTCTCTCTATCGACTTTCCTGAGATTACATGTATTTCCAGAGACTGTGTCGTATTTAATTCTTTCAGACCTTTATTTGTAGTACTCTTAGACCGTCTGTGAAACTGTGACACCATTTCTGGGTAGACGAAATTTAAACGGTTGTATTAGAAATTCATGTTCAGATATTAAATTGTTATCTTCCGCTTAATTATTTAAAGTTTCGCTATTTTCATGTTATCGCCTTATATTTGTTAAAAAGAAGCAAAGTGATAATGAAGTAAGTAGCTAAGGATTGGCTTGCCTAGCTCTCATTAGTAGGCGCCATCACGACTCCCGAGGGTGGGAAAATCCGGGTCGTGACAGTTATGAGGGGTACAATGGCCAATTTTGGTGCTTTGTGTTTCTACGGCTGAAATGGGACAGTTGTTCTCTCATAGTTTTTACCCTGATTTCGTTTGCTATTTCTCCAGTTGCCATTGTATATTTTTGTGATAAAGGCAGCTTTGTAGGCTCTTAGAAGTGTAAAAATTGCCTTCCTATTAGCTTTTACCTTGCAAGTGATTTTAAGTGAGAGACTGCCAATATGTGTTAAGCTTGTAGAGAAGAATTGTCAAGAAGACCTCCTCAACACTTGAATTGGTCAAGTGACCTCGCATTTTCTTTCTCAATTTCTTTTGGCTTGAAAAATGATTAAATGAGTGGGTTAGGGTGGATGGGGCCTTTTTAATATTTTAGAAACTTGTGGGTCACATATAAAGTTTGAAAAACTTACTTCCTCTCTCATTTTCTCCGCTCAGTTTCTCTCTCTACTCTTTTTGGTCTCTCTTCTCTCTTTCACTCAACCTATTGACCAAGGTGGTTTCCGGCAGGACGGGACAAGAATCAAGCAGCGATTCTGGTTGTAATCATCTCTATAGACCCATCAAGCACTGTATTAAAGCTTAGAACAATTTTGGTAAACCTAAATTCTTCTTTTTTCGTTTCTTACATTTTTTATTTTGAGTTTTGTAGAGTGATTCGTTCATGCACATGTTCAAGAGCGATTGGGTTATGAATAACCATATCTTATTTGGTGTAGGTGGTTATATTTACTTCTTGGACTACCTCTGTGCTCTGCATATTAGATTTCGTCACAACTGCCGACCTAATATTTATTGATAAACTTGTGGCCGATTGTTTTCTGGTCATAGATGGTTGCTGGAATTGGGGCTTATTTTTCTTATTCTGATCATAAGTTTAAAATCATTAAATGTGACATTGCATATTTTGATATATGTAATATGAGGAGGAAATCAGATCCAAAGAAGCATATTCCTTTGACAAGGCCTTCAAAGCCTTCAAACATGGAAGAAAATGCAGAAAAAGAAGCATCGACAAGTAAAGCAGTTGCCGAGCCTTCAAAAACTTCTACTAAAAAAATGAAAAGTAGATACTTCTAAAGCTTCCTCTAGTAAAGAAAATTCTGCAATTTTTAAGCGTGATAGGAGGAAAAAGAACAAAGAGCCATCAAAGCTTATCAGTAAAAAAGAACAAGATCAAAGTTTAGATTAGTTGACGAGGACATAGTTGTTAGTAAAAAATCTGTTTCAAGGAGGTTAGCATTCGAGAGTGTTGATGAGGAGGATGAAGAAGACTTGGACATAAATGCAACGCAAACTCAAATGGAAGAACAAGTTTCTGAAAAAATAATTGTTGAAGAAGAAAAGGACAGTGATGATGAAGCTTTAGGTGTGGAGGATGAAAAAGTGGTGATGATGCTACTCAAGAGGTTGATAAAGATGCTCAAGAAGAAGAAGAAGAAGAAGAAGAAGAAGAAGAAGAAGAAGAAGAAGAAGAAGAAGAAGATGATGATGATGACGATGATGATGAAGAAGAAGATGCTATATCCTCAAAGAAGTATGCCAAAACCTGGGGCTGTGGAGTGGTGCAAGGCTAAGCTGTTGTACTATGTGTGACAAATTGATAACAATTATTTTGTGCATGTTGTTTTCCACTTGGCAGAGGGTTTGATTCAAATTTACCATAGCAATGTCAGTTTGTATGATGATGGTAAACCAGAAGAACTGGTACAACCCCTCGCACTCGTGATGCCTAGGATTTTGAGGAAAACTGGCCAGTTTACAGACTTAGGCTAAGATGTGCTTACGAAAAAATGGTCCTGGGAGCGTATTATGGATGTGCCAGCCATTCAGCGAAGGTAAATTAAATGTGTCATCCATTATGTTTTACTCATTCTTCTGATTTCTTTAATAATTAATTGTGTCTTTGATTATTATAGTAAAATTAGTGGAGCATATGCAGTGAAGGTTATTGACTTCCTGCTAACTAATACTGTGACGACCCAACCCGTCGTCACGTGAGTTACCGCCCCGTTTGCCCCATTTTCTATTTCTTTATGCTTCATTATCAGTGTTGGGTGTGAACGAGTTGATTTGAATTGGTTCTAGAAGGAAATGAGACGCTTAGTCTCTTTAAGGAAGGTTTATTTTGGAAAAGTCAAACGGACGTTGACTTCTGTGATAGAGGGCTCGGATATGAATTCCGATGATTCGGTTAGCTTCGGGGGATGATTTGTAACTTAGGAGTGTGATCGGAAGTAATTTTGGAGGTCCGGTGTAGAATTAGGCTTGAATTGGCGAAGTTAGTATTTTGGCGAATTCGGTTGATAGGTGAGATATTGATCCGAGGATCGGAATGGAATTCCGAGAGTTGCAATAGCTTCATTAGGTAATTTGGGATGTTTGTGCAAAATTTCAGGTCATTCGGAGGTGTTTTGGTTGGGTTTTTGATCAAATGCGTGTTTCGGAAGTTTTAGAAGAACTTAGGCTTGAATCCGATGTAATTTGATGGTTTTGGTGTTGTTTGAGGTGTTTTGATGATTGGAGCAAGTTTGAATGATGTTTTAGGATGCATTGCTGCTTTTGGTTGAGGTCCCGGGGGCTTCGGGGTGATTTCGGATGGCTAACGGGAGGTTTGAACTTGGAAAAATGTTGCAGAAATTCTGCAGTCAGTGCAACAGGTTATTGGCCTTCGCGAACGCGTGTGGGCCATCGCGTTCGCGTAGAAGGAAGTTGAGGGCCAGGATTTTTGACCTTCGCGTTAGCGTTGGAGGACTCGCGTTCGCGGAGGGTTAGGTGATCAAGCTTCGCGTTCGTGGGAGAAGGTCCGCGTTCGCGTAAAGGAATTGGGTCCCAGGGCAGTTGCCCTTCGCGTTCGCGTGGAGATGTACGCGTTCGCGTAGGCTATTTTTGGTCAGAAGCAATTTTGTTCATCGTGAACGCGAGTGGACCCTCGCGTTCGCATAGAGTTAAATGTCAGCTGACAGAAGGGTTTTATTAAATATTTCATCCGCGAACCAAGTCTTATTTCCACCATTTCTGAGCAACCTTGAGAGCTTTTGGACGGGAATTGAAGAGGATTTCGACGGGGATTGATTGGAGGTAAGTCCTATGAACTAAAAACACGTTTTTATTGTGAATTTAGACTGAAAAACCAAGGAAATAAGGAGTTAGAATGGAGGTTAGGGCTTGAAACTTAAGAGAGTTAAAATGGGGATTTGAGGGGTCATTTGGACTCCGATTTTGGTAATCTTTATATGCATAGACTCGTGGCAAGATAAGGAATCCATTGATATTAAATTTTCTGATTTTTGGAGAAGTGGGTC
>NW_017673893.1:5303-7098 GCF_001879085.1 Nicotiana attenuata | reverse complement strand
AGGCGACTTTCGGATGGTTCGTAACAGATCGTGAGAGGAGTCAGTAGATTTGTGGATGGTCTTAACTACCATCTCCGTATTCTGATGACTAGAGAGAGAGAGTACTGGGTGCTACGTTTGAGGAGGTGGTAGACATTGCTAGTGAGATTAAGTCAGTTCGCCGTAGAGAGCGAGAGGAGAGGGAGGCTAAGAGGCCTCGTGGATCGGGCAGTTTCAGTGGTGCTCCTTCGAGGGGTCAATTCCAGCAGGGTAGAGGTCGCTCTTTCAAGCTTGCTCAGTCAACTCGTCCAGAGTATCGTGGAGGATCATCAGGCCGTGGTCATCATGGGCCCCAGCAGGGTCAGACTTCACTCAGCGCCCTTCTAGCTCAGAGCTCATCTCATGCCCCATCAGTTCAGGGTTCTTCTGCGCCGAGTGCATCTGCTAGTCACTCCGGTGCGAGAGGTTTTCATCAGTCCCTATCTTCGGTACCGGGCAACTGCTATGAGTGCAGAGAGTTGGGTCATTTTAGGAGGCAGTGCCCTCGCCTTCGTGGCAGACAGCATCAGCAGAGGGGTCAGCCCTCGACTTCTGCTCCAGTTACTTCACCACCCGCCCAGTCAGCTAAGGGTGGAGATCAGGCAGCCAAGGGCCGCCCCAGAGGTGGAGATCGATCAGTCGGTGGCCAGGCTCGTTTCTACGCGATGCCGGGCAGGACAGATGCCATTGCTTCAGACGCTGTCATTACAGGTATTATTTCAGTCTGTCACAGAGACGCCTCAGTATTATTTGATCCCGGTTCTACCTATTCATATGTATCTTCATACTTTGCTCATCATTTGAGTACGACCCGAAGGTGTCTTGCCTTGCCTGTTCATGTGTCTACCCCGGTGGGCGACACTATTATTGTGGACCATGTATGCCGGTCGTGTTTGGTGACTATTGGGGGTCTGGAGACCCGAGTTGATTTATTGCTACTGAATATGGTAGATTTTGATATTATCCTGGGAATGGACTGGTTATCTCCGTGTCATGCTATTCTAGATTGTTATGCTAAGACAGTCACTTTGGCTATGCCGGGTGTACCGCGGATCGAGTGGCGTGGTGTGACTGACTATATTCCTAGCAGAGTTATTTCTTTCTTGAAGGCCCAGCGTATGGTTGAAAAGGGTTGTCTTTCCTATTTGGCGTTTGTGAGAGATGTGGGAGCTGAGACCCCCAGCATTGAGTCGGTTCCCATTGTGAGGGAGTTTTCCAATGTGTTTCCTGCAGACCTGCCGGGTATGCTGCCGGACAGGGACATTAATTTTGGCATTGAACTGGTGCCGGGCACTCAGCCCATTTCTATTCCACCATATCGCATGGTACCAGCGGAGTTGAAAGAATTGAAGGAGTAGCTTCAGGAGCTCCTGGATAAGGGGTTCATTCGACCTAGTGTGTCACCTTGGGGTGCACCGGTTCTATTTGTGAAGAAGAAGGATGGCACGATGAGAATGTGCATCGATTATAGGCAGTTGAACAAGGTAACAATTAAAAACAAGTACCCCTTACCTCGCATTGATGATTTATTTGACCAGCTTCAGGGAGCGAGGGTGTTCTCAAAAATTGATCTCCGTTCGGGTTACCAACAGCTAAAAATCAGGGACTTAGATATTCATAAGACTGCTTTCAGGACTAGATATGGTCACTATGAATTCCTTGTCATGTCTTTTGGACTGACCAATACCCCATTAGCTTTCATGCACCTGATGAACAGTGTGTTCCGGCCTTACCTGGATTCATTTGTCATAGTATTCATTGATGACATACTGGTATA
>NW_017673893.1:0-1933 GCF_001879085.1 Nicotiana attenuata | reverse complement strand
AAAAATGGTGGTTTAGGGCTTGAAACCTAAGAGAACAAAAATGGGAATTTGAGGGGTTATTTGGACTCCGATTTTGGTGTTCTTTATATGTATAGACTCGCGTCGAGATAAGGAATCCGGTGATGTAAAATTTATAATTTTTCGAGAAGTGGGCCCGGGGCTCGGGTTTCGCCAACTTCGTGATTTTTGATGTTTTTCGAGTCTTTTCGATTGGGTTATATTCCCTTAGCATATTGTGACGTATTCGTTGTGGTTTTGGTCAGATTCGACGCGCGAAGAGGTGAATTCGAAAGGCAAGGGCATAGCAAGCTAGGACTTTAGCCGGCTTGAGGTTAGTAATAAATGTAAATGCTGTGTTGAGGGTTTGAAACCCCGAATTTGCACAACGTAGTGCTATGTGAGGTGACTTGCACGCCGGATAACGGGCGTGGGGTAGAGCACCGTCAGGGATTGTGACTTGGTCCGTCCCGCTTAACAAAATTGATATCTATTTGATTATAGATTTGTAATATCCTTATAAAAATGGATTAACTGTCATAATTGGGCTTCGTGCCAACTACTTGAATCCTTCAGGGATTATTTTAAATGGTTTCTTACCATATTTATAAATATTAAACTCAGTCTGGGCATTCGATACTGTATTTGAAAACTCAGCCATTTTCTTAAAATTAGAAATTAAGTTAATATTTTAAATTGAAGTTTTGGGCGTGATATTTTATACTATGTGCCGAAAGGCTTATGTGATTTTGGACTGAGTATGGGATCGGGCTGCACGCCGCAGCAGTATTATAATGATATTGATATGAGGCCAAGGGCCGGTTTGATGCCACGAGATGGCTTATTATTGCGCTTGGGCCGTAAGGGGCCCCTCCCGGAGTCTGCACACCCCCAGTGAGCGCCGTCGACGTTAAATAAATGGAGCGGGCTGCATGGCCGCAACGGGGTACTGGAGGTACCAGTTTATGTGTTGCATTGCATACTTGATTGCCATTTACTTATTCATCTGATGTGATATTCTATAATTGTTTTTAATTAGTTTATTGAGTTGATATTATTTAGATTGAGCTGCCGTAATTATAGCTTACTTTGTGCCTGTCCAGGATTTCCTACTCTCAACCCTTATTTATGTTTATTACTTTCTGGGTTGGAAGTACTCACAATACTCCCTGCACCTTGTGTGCAGATTCAGGTACACCACAAGGTGAGTGAGGACTTGTTTAGCAGAGCAACATTTATCCGGGAGTATCGAGGTAGCTGCATGGTGTTCGCAGCCTTGATCTCTCCCATCCATTTTATCCTTTGATTCGTATTTTTCTTTCCTAGACAAACTTGTGATAGGTGAATATTCCGTTTTAGCGGCTCATGTTCGGGACACCAGATCTGTGGGCTATTTAGTAGTTTATCTTGGGATTCTCGAATGTTAGAAATTATATCAGAGATTCCGCATTTAAATTGCTGTTTTTTTTATTTATTCATTTGTGAATAATCATTTATCCATCTAGGTTATTTGGTTAAGGTTGTGTAAATGGTCGGGCTTGCCTAGCAGTGTGTTGGGTGCCATCACGACTGGGGTTGGGGTCGTGACAAGGTGGTATCAGAGCCAAGGTTACTTGGTCACGCGAATCATGAGCCGGTTTAGTAGAGTCTCGCGGATCGGTACGGAGACGTCTGTATTTATCCTCGAGAGGCTGCAGAACCTTTAGGAAATACTTCATATTCTTAAAACTCTTGTCGTGCAGCTTTGTTGAACTGTGAACTAAATCTTTGTTATTCTATTCTCTCACAGATGGTGAGAACACGAGCTACTGAACGTGACGGACAACCACCAGTGCCACCTACTGAGGCCTCCAGAGGCTGTGGGCGCGGTCGTGGTCGTGGCAGTGGTAGAGTAGCCGGGACAGTACCAGCTAATCCTACGATTGCCCCAGCTCAT
>NW_017673892.1:109687-116303 GCF_001879085.1 Nicotiana attenuata | reverse complement strand
CACCACCAGACTGCAAGGCCTTATTTGTGGCTAGTAAGGCCTCGAAGTTTGTAACCATGCCACTTTTGATACCTTCTTCAATTCGCTCTCCCAGCTTGATGATGTCGGAAAACTTGTGATTTTCAATCAACATTAGCCGTTCATAATACTGCGGGTCCTAAGCCCGGACAAAGAATTTGTTCATCTGTTCCTCCTCTAAGGCAGGTCTGACCTCGCAAAATGTTTCTGTAGGCTTCTTCTCCAGATTCTGAATGTAGAATACATCTGGCGCATTCTCTGTATTGAACCTGAACCCGTCCATGAAATCAAAGGCCATTCCTATCCAATTTGACCACTTCTTAGGATCCTGGCTGATGTACTAGGATAGTGCATCTCCCTTTAGACTCCTCATGAATAGTTTCATGCGGATCCTTTTGTCCTTTCCTACTCCGACCAGCTTGTCGCAATATGTTCTTAAATGGACCCTCGGATAACCTGTACCGTCAAATATCTTGAACTTGGGAGGTTTGTACCCCTCTGGAAGTTCAACATCTGGTTGTATGCAGAGATCTTCATAGTTCAACCCTTCAATACCTTTACTTCCCTCGACACCTTGGATTCGGCTAGTCAATTTCTTAAGCTCTTCAGCCAAATTCCTGATGAGTGAATCCTTCTCCTCAGACTCAGGGGTGCAGGATACAGGCTGGGCAGAGAGTGGCACGGTATCCAAGTAAATAGGGTTGTTGTGGGTGTGGAAGTGATCATTTGCGGAGTTTTGTAGTTCGGGGATGAGTAACGGATTGTTGTTTGGAATGCGGCAAGTGTTGCATTGATTCTTTTGTTGCAAGTGTTGGAATGGTGGGACGATTTGGTTGCTTTTGTGAAGGTATGGGATTTTGGCTGTTGGGGAAGATGGTGTCTGGGGTGCTGAGGGAGAAGGATAGGTTGGCCAGGTTCCGAACGTGATCAAGCTCTTCTTGGAATCTCAGCAGCTTTTGTTCGAGTTGGGATTCATTTTCCTTGGAAACCTGAGTACCATGACCATGAGTGACCTCTACCCGTTGAGTTGAACTCTCCCTTCTGGCGTTGTTCAAATCTTCCATTTTCCCTTTGTTCTTGTTTTTGACAGGACTAAGAGGTGGAGTAGGTGGAGGGCCCTTGGATCTTGTGGAATACGATGATGTTGCCAGAGTGCTCGAACTATCCTTTGGGGAGGGGAATAATAAAACAAAAAGGTAACAAAGTTAGTGAGGGTCATAAAAAATGTTGCAATATTTAAACGCATAGTGCGAAATATAAAGCGTGTCCTAATTTGGGAACCTCGTTGTGCCCGAGGTAGGCCTAGCGACTAGTTGATTTGGAGAACTTAGGATGCTAAATGCCTCATTTTATTAATAAAAAATAGACGAATCCCAAAACGACACTAAATAAGCAAGAAATAAAATTGACTAATGGCCATTGGCCTTATTACATTTTATAAAGCGAAAAGGCAGACTCCTATCTATTTGGTCCCAGAAGGACCTTCCCCGGATTCGGCATCCTGGCTCCATCGAACAGCTTTCCCAACTCGCGATGTCCCAGCAATAGGTAGGCCCTGGCTAGGTGTCCGCCTTCGGTTCCTTCAGCATTTTGGCAATCTTCGACCCTCTTGAGAAACTTCTTCTCCAACTCCACTATGCCTCGCTCAATGTATCCCAGTCGCTGGTTGGCACCGACAGCCATATCCTTCCACTCCTCAATTAACTTCTGATTTTCTTCTTGTATCTCACGGTGCTCGCTTTCGCACTCCCGGATCCTCTTGCACAGTTGGTTGTATTTGACCTGTGCCTCAGCTTTTTCATCTATGATCCTGTGACCTCGAACAAACACAGGCTGGCCCAGACCATCATGATTATCCTCCAACCAGCCCGAATAGTAGGAAGCACAACCAGTGTGGTATCTATCTGGCTCGATGGTATCCCTCCCCATGACGATCTTGCAGTGCCACATATGCTGAGCTTGGCACTTGTAGGGACTATCATCATCCTGGAAGTCAGCCCGGAAGTGACTCATCTTGTCAACCGCGGGTACAACCTGCTTCCTACCAGCTTGCCTCATAACCCGGAGAGGGACGTAAGGGTATGTTCCTCTCAGGCCGATCAATATCAGGAGAGGTGCATCTCTGGATCGGGCGATGAACTCCTCGGTCGGAAACCACTCGAATATGCATTGTACCTGGTCCTCAGTCAGATTTTCGAAGAGTTCGACCCATTCTCTAGCATTCTCTGGTTGGGCGAACATATTGGGCATGTAATTCATTCGCTTCGGATGATTGAAAGCGATATGATCATCCCAGTCCTTTCGCTGAATATCTTGTCGGTATTCACCTTTTTGGAGATGCTCCATGAGCCAAAGTTGAAGTAGCAAATTGCAGCCTTCGAAGTGTTTGGCTCCTTGTTGACACTTCTCTACGGCTCAATGTATTTCTGCAATGATCATGGGCACAATGCTGAATGGTTGCCCGCCAATTCCTTCCATTAAGGTCTTAGTTACCATAGCCAGTCTGGTGTGTATTCTTGCTTTCTTCATTGGAAACACGGTCAAACCCAGGAAACAAAACATGAATATAAAGACCCTTGGATGAATGTGCCCTAATGATGTGATGGCAAACTCGTCCGGGTAGGTACGGTAGTATTTGCTGTGGTCGTACCTTTTATACAAATAGTCAAAGGGTATGTAGGATTCCTTCAGACATGTCAGTTCTGGATTCTTTTTCCGATCCATCATTTTGAGGAAGCCCCTGCCTTTGCAGTTCATGCATCAACAAACCCGGAGTTTCCCACAGTATACCGGTCAATCCTACTATCTCCTCTAGCAAGGGTGTCATTTCAATGTCTCCGAAGCGGAATACAGCCCTCTCACAATCCCAGAACAAAGTAGCAGCTTCTATGATCTTGTTGTTGGGTTGGATTTCCAGGAGAGAAGGTAGGTTTCCCAAATATTTCCGAAAAAGAGTTTGATTACCAGAGTGAAGATCTTTCCACCGGCTTAGCAACCTTGGATGAATGTTGGTGACCATGCCGAATCTAGGGACTTCGTGCCTCATATTTCTGCAAGGCAAATAAGGTTAGGACCTTACCCCCACCAGACTCGACTATTAATACGAACAATTAGGATGACACATTTTAGTTCTCCAAATAAATGCACAGAACGTGGTGATGTCCATTTGGGTTTAGGGAAACCTAGTGGACTTTGGACAAGGCTATCTTAAAGGATCATTATGTGGACAACATAACTGACCCAACTAAGTTTGACCATGATGCATGCACAGTTTAAACGGAATAAGGTTTCTATGGGGTTTTAGACTGGTACCATTGAACGGACAACTCAAGGAAGAAAGGCACGGAACCGTCGACTACACCGTTGATTGACTGGTTTTACCGCAAATACGCCTTTCCGAATTTAGGGGGTAATGACATAGGAAGAGCGCAACCACTCATTATAAGCGTTGCTATGGTATTTGTTTGGCACGAGTGGAATATGATGTTGAGCATGATTATGCGATAATTAAAAAAAACATGTTATCACGTATTTGCATGTTTAAGAAAGCAGTAAATACAACAGTTTATAACAGTAAAGCAGTAAATAAAGAAAGAAAAGAAGAAGATAAGTCAGTTTTGCTTTGTAAATGAAATTAAACGCTTAAAGGAATTTAAACAGGTAATTGCACATGAAGGGATAGTACAAATTCACAAGTACAATCTGAAATGGTAAAAGCCTAATTTTCCCCAGCAGAGTCGCCATGCTGTCGCGCCCCTTTTTCCTCGCAAAATCGGGTTAATGACATTTGGTATAGGACAACTCGTTCCTTTTGGGAACTGGGTATTGAATTTTGAAGAGTCGCCACCTAATGATTTATGGTGCATTAGGACACCTTCAAGGTTCATTTCTAAGTTTGCTTGATAACCAGAGATAGGGTAAGGGCTTGAAATTATCCTAAGGGGAAGGTGTTAGGCACCCCTCAAGATCCACTAGTGTGGTTCCCGGCCTGATAGCTCTTTGTGAATTGGTTCAATTGACATATAAACAGATAAGGCTCAAATAAGAGGGGATTTTAATAAACAACCGTTTGAAAGAGCAACTAAGGCTGATTTTAAACAAGGAGTTGCAATGCTCTTAAAAGAGAATGGAAATAAAGGAAGGGGGGTCCTATGTTTATTTAAAATATGGATCACATCAATGCAATACCCGGTAATCACTCCTCAGAAGAGGGGCTACACGTGGTATTAGTGCACCGGTCATCATATCCATATCTACCCTTTCCCACCCCGTTTAAGGAACTAAAGCGCGGATTGGTCTCGACCACTATTGCATGCTATTACCCGCCCCATTCCTATCAGTCCCGGAGGCACTTAGGACTACTAATCCTAAAAGGGAGGGATATTAGGCTGACTTGAAGTTTCAATGGTAAAAATCTAAGGCGACATGCAAAACATATAAAAGACTGCACATTCAAGGGGGAAGCACATAAACACATAATGCTCAAGTATACCTCCTCAAACAAAACAAGCCAATAGCATGACTTAGACAAACAAGTAAGGTCTGATTCTAAAAAATACTTGAGGGAAGAGGAGATTATTATTGTTATAGCAGGCTTGGTCTATTACATCACTCTGTTAGGAAACACGAATCAGGCCTGCCTGCTGGTTGTAGCACTTAACGGAGGCGAGTTCAGTTTTATTATTACTACTGCCTAAGGCTTGACTAAGTGTTTAGGGGAACTCATATGGACATGCATCTATTACTTATTCTGAGCGTGGTCACAGCTTAAAACGAATGGTTTGAAATCCTATAGGCATGCTTGCTAAATCAAGTTAACAAGGAGAGATTAAGTTACTTAAGCGTTGGTTCAGAATAGAATGATTTTAAATTAGACTAGTTTTAATTTTTTGCAGATGATAGGATCCATTATTGTTTGTTTTAACTGCTATAGACATGATATCTAGTGTGCCGATTTTAATTTTGAACATTATAAACATGGTACTAATTAATAGCCGTTTAAAACCTAAAGCATGATGTCTAAGTGGTAACGAGCGCGCATGTTTTAAAAAAATGAAGTCCTATAGGCAGGCTATCTAGGTGTGAAGTTAAACATGCAGAATAAATAAACCTCTATAGGCATGATGTCTAAGGTGCATAATTGAACACGCATGATATGAAACAGTCCTATAGGCATGCTTTCTAAATGTAGTTTGAAGATGCAGAATTAAAATACCCTATAGGCATGGTTTCTAAACGCAGTTTGAATATGCAGAATTTAAAAGTAATCCTATAGGCATATTTTCTACCCTCGAACATGCATAATTACCCACCCTTTTTCACTAGCCATCCCCGCTGTTAATTGCAAATTATTACAAACCAGAGGTGCTAAATTACATCAGAAAATATAACCAGAGGAAGCTTGATTCTTGGTTCCTCCCTGAGCTATGGAATAAACTGCCTTAAGATGTCATTGCTTCAAAGCCTTTCTCAGACTTGAGTGTGTCAAAGTTCCCTAAGGGTCTCAAAAGGACCCCGGGCAGTGCTCACACACAAGTTGCATTAATCAGATAGAGATGAGTGCAGTGTGGAAAAGGCCATCCCTTATGTGTCCAAGTTCAGAGGGAGCTCATGGGTCCCAAGGCAAGGCTCACATAAGAGGGGTAGAACTTAAGTCTAAGAAGATAGTGGAAGTGCAGGAATAGAGTTTTAAAACTGAGGGGGAAATGAGAGGGGTAAAGGGTGATTGGAAAATAGTACATAGTAAAATTCAGAGTTGATAACTTCATACAAGGGGATCAGGGGTTGGGGGTTCATTGCAAAAAGCCTGTGTAATGGGGGCAAGGGCCAGCTTTGGGCATGCACAACAATAGAAGATGTTGTCATGCCTACGAGCCAACCAGAACACAAAATAAACAGAGGAAACATGGAGGTTATGATCCCAGGGGGATCAAGTTTGGGTCATGGACAACAATGTTTAATGTTACCATGCCCCATACCAATCACAGTTGCCAAACACATTGGGGATAGGGATTTAAGGTGCACAAGCCATGACAAGTAAATAACAAAACCATTAATTCAGAACAGAAAACGCAGAATACAGCATGCTTAATGATGGAAATTAGTTAAATACTAACAGGAGACAAACAAGAATGAAAGAGACAGTAAAGAAACATGTTGTTGTTGATGCTGAAAACTTAGTTAGAACATACCAGTCAGAGAAGAAAAGTGCAGCAAAGAAAAGTAAGCAGGACTTCAAAGTATAGCCTTGGCTTTCAGCCGGCTAAACATGCAGTAGCACAAGTAGTAGTAAAGCAAGAAAGAGTTTTTGAGTGTAAGTGTGTGTTCAGAACTAAAAGTGTTTGTTTGAATGGAGAGAAGTACAGGGTATTTATAGCCTTTTGAAAATGAGTGAAAGAGAAATATAAGCCACAAACATGGAAACAATCACTATTCAGAATCAATTATACGAGTGACTGCCTTTAATTAAGGGATCACTCGCTTAACGGGTCATGACAGGCTCATAATAAGGAAAGAAATCAATTTGTAGGCAAACTGACAGTTGTCATAAAAGAAGCAGTAAAACAATTGAGTAAGTAATCAAGTCTAAGTACAGGAA
>NW_017673892.1:108411-109679 GCF_001879085.1 Nicotiana attenuata | reverse complement strand
ATGCAAAGGGTCGAGTGAAAGACCCTTCTGAAAAAGTATAGTCGAGTTTCAATGGTAGCAAGAAACCAGAATCACATAAAGAAATAGATGCTGAAACAAAAGAATTTTAAATTAAATCGAGCAACTTCAAACAGATGAATTGCACAGGCATTTTTAGAAACTCGAATAGACCCCAAAGAAATTAGGGTTTTGAAACCAATCGAGTCTAGAGATGATGAACATGTAAATCAAACAAATAAATAGTCCCGGGAACTCGAATAAACCCAAAAATTGGGGTTTTCAACACCAATCGAGCCTAGAGATAATAAACAAGTAAATCAAACAGATAAATACAAATGGACTAAGAAAACTCAGAAGACCTTAGGGTTTTTATCATGCAAACTCAGAGAGGGGAACAATACGAGCAAACATAGCAGAACATGTCAAAAAAATAGAGATAGTTTCGAAATAACTTAACAAGAAAGCCCTAAAAGATAAAGAGTTTTGGAAGCAGAATCTTAAAAGAAACTTAGAGAAAAACATTTAGAAGTTCAAAGCAAACATAGACCTGAAGCAGATCTAAAAGAAATCAAAAGAACCTTAGAGCTTAGGGTTTCAGAAGAACCCCAAATGATGAGAAAGGCCTCGAAAGCCATTGATCTAAGTAGAAGAGTCAAAGGTCTGACTCGAACGGTCATAGCTGGTCGGAGAAACGCCACAGATGACCGGAGAATAGCCATGAACCAAAATCGACCAAAGGCTGGACCACAGTTCTTCATGGTCTGGCCTTGAAATCATAAGAACAAACACAAAGGGGCCATGGAAGGCCGGCATAAGTCTCCGATGACCATGGAAGGCCATATGTTAGGGCTACCAGCAATCAAAAAGCTGCTAGAGGAATGGTTGACGAGCGCCCTAAGCAACATGCTCGAGAAACCCCCCTCAGGGAAATGCCGAAGATTCACCAACGGCGGAAATCGCAATCATCACAGGCGAGCCGGGCCCTACACGAACGAGCAACACCCGCACTGTCATCGACGCAGGTGGTGATGCACTCGCAACTATCCTAAAGAAAACTGGAAGAAATGGAAAATGAGAACAAAGTGCTTCTTGATCAAATGAAAGAGCACCAGGAAAGGGTCGACAAAGTACCTGGCGCCCCCAAGCTGCTACCAAACGCGATGTGGGAAGGTTTGTCGAGCAACCGTACAGTGAGGAGGCTGCTCCTTACGACCCATCCCCTAAAAACCGTTCAAAAATGCCCACCATACTTGAAAAACTATACGATG